>NC_066525.1:9163701-9198701 GCF_024679095.1 Eriocheir sinensis
CAGGGGTGGGCGGAGGAGGGTACATAAGAGCAGAGGGGGGTGAAGATGGGTAGTGTGGGGGTGTAGGGGGGTTGAGGAGGGGAAGTGAGTGGGTGTGTGTAAGAGACGCCCCATCAACACGCCAGTAAGTTTCCCTGCACAGCTGGGAGTTGTGGGCGGCTGCTCTCTCGTCCGTGTTGATATTTGTGTGTTATTGTTACATTCATAAATCCTTCAGTCTGAACCCACATGCGTACACTCCTCAGCGCCACCTCCGCTCAGCCGGGCCAAGTCCACGCCGCCACCACGCTCCTGATTTTGACCCTATTCGCCCTGTGTGATTAGGGCGGTTATCGATTGTCCGGCGGGGCTGCGGGTTACGGGGGATGTGTCCTAAGTAAACTCGACTTTTCGAAGTTTGTCATCGGGACCGTAAACTTGTTGAGTCCACGCAGGCAGTTAAGGGCCTTGCGGCGCGGCACACAAGGGTCAGATTAGGAGTGCGCGGCGCCGCGAGAGGTGCAAACATTTCGTCGGCTAAGCGGAGTATATCTGTCAATGAGCAGCGCGGCACTGGCACGGGAAACCAAGTGCCATGATGCTTGATTTCACAGATAACTTGGCGGTTTGGGTGCCGGCGAGGAGCTACCGCAGGTGACCCCCCCTCCCCCCAACGCAACACACCCTCCCCCTCGGCCATCCCCACCTCTCCCCTTGGCCCCTCTGACAGAGTTAACAGTGACCTGATGGCCGCGTCCTCGCCTCCTTCCCACCCACGGCCCTCCTGCGCGTGCATCCTGACGGCGCCTCCCAGCGAACGTGACTCCTGGCCGCGGGACTAAAACACATTCCTCCGCGCCATTCAGATACTTGAGATGTTTCTCGCTTGAGCTTCTTGGTGTTGGCAGGGAGCAGCGCCGCGCTAATTGCCGGGAGAGCAGCGGCGGCGGCGGCGACACCTGGCGGGGAGAGACTAACGTGTGCCAGACGAAGCGGTGACACAAGCCCCGCACACACACACACACACACACACACACACACACACACACACACACACTGAGCTATTCAAATGTGCTTCTTCTTTTTATTTAGCTCCTTTTTGAGTTTAGACATCAGATCACCCTCGTCGAGTTATGAATGAGTCTTTTAAATTTATTTGTGGGTGTTGAAGCAGGTGCTGTGTGCAGGGGCGAGGGGAGGCAGGGACCACGAGGAGGAGGAGGAAGGGAAGGAGGATCAGGGGGAGGATAGGAAGGAGGAGGAAAGCAAGAGAGGAAGTGCTGAAAAAGGAGGAAGAGAAACAGGAGGAAGGACGGGAGGGGGGAGGATTTAGGTCATTCTTGTTTCGTGAGGCGCTTTGATGATGACACCATCGCCATGTGAGTGTGTGTGTGTGTGTGTGTGTGTGTGTGTGTGTGTGTGTGTGTGTGTGTGTGTCAGAGATCTATCAGGTTGTGTTGACGAGACGCTCCATATGCTTCCCTCTCCTCCTCCTCCTCCTCCTCCTCCACCCCCTCCTCCTTCTCTTCCTCCTCCCCCCCCCTTCACCCTTCCTCCTCCATCTCCTTTAAATCGTCACTGTCTTGTTCCTTTCTATTTTTGACGCTTTCCTTCTCCTCATGTTTCTTGCGAGCCGCCATCACCTCCTCATTATCCATTTCTTACATTCTCCTTCGGTACATATATAGTATCCTCCTCCTCCTCCTCCTCCTCCTCTTCCTCCTCCTCCTCTTCCTTCTCCCGCTCCGCCTTCCGTGACCTCCTGACTTCACTCTTCACTCTGACGACCCACATATTCACATTTATATTCCTTTACTTCACACTCCTTCGCCGGCCCAATCCCTCGAGGCCCGCCCATCACCGCCATGAGTTCCCCTTCCTCACCCCTCACTCTCACCCCCTCACCCCTCACGCCCCTACCAGCAGCGTCCCTTCACCCTTCACCCTCCAATCCCTCACCTCTCACTCTTCGTCACTCTCTCCACCCATCCACACCCACCCACTCACTCACACCCTCCCCCACCCACTCCCCCGCCCACCCTCTGCCTGCCTGAACACACCTCATCAGGCCTTTCAAGACTCACATCTTTCTCTACTCCTCTTCTTCCTCCTCCTCCTCCTCCTCCACCTCCTCCTCTCTTCCTGTGATCCACACTCGACTGCTTTCGTTCGCCAAGTCTTCTTTCCCCTTCCCCCCTTACCCATTCCTCCTCCCCCTCTCTCCTCTCCCTCCCTTTCTCCCCACCGCCCTATTACCCTTCAGCTCCTTCCCCCAAAGCAGCACATCACCACCTCCCTCACTCTTCTCTCTCTCTCTCTCTCTCTCTCTCTCTCTCTCTCTCTCTCTCTCTCTCTCTCTCTCTCTCTCTCTCTCTCTCTCTCTCTCTCTCTCTCTCTCTCTCTCTCTCTCTCTCTCTCTCTCTCTCTCTCTCTCTCTTTTTTCCTTCAGAGTGACTGACTTCACTGTTGTTACTTTACGTTGCCTGTACGTCATGATGCTTGATGGCTGTGTCTCCTTACTCACTGCTTCCTTTATTGTTCTTTCATAATTATTTCCCTTGGTCCGTCTATCATGAATGCTGGCTTAGTTTTTTAAATGAATCTTATCTTTAAACCGTTTGAGTGTTATTAGTTTTTCATGACACCGCGGCTTATGGAGAAGCTTAAGAGGTTTTGTTTTGTTTTCTGTTTTGTGTGTTTTGCGAGTCATGCGACACGTGGTGCAGGTAATGGGCCTAGCAGGGGGTGGGGGGTGACGGGAGCGAGCGGACTGCGGCTTCCTCTAGGCTTGACAGCTCAAGGACAGTCGACAGCCGTGTTCGGGGCGCCTGTCTTCCGCCTCGGTCAGGAGGCATCAGAAAACGAGGAAAAGAAGACAATAAACCTCGTGAGGTGCCTTGGCAGAGGGGCCGGGTGGCGGGAGGCTGTGGTGCCAGGCTGTGTGGACAGTGGCACTAGTGACAGGTGGCTCAGGGCTGGCACACACCGCCACCTCTCACGTAAAGGGTATGGCGGGAGGAGGCTGGTGGTTAGTGGTGGTGAGGGTGTTGGTGTTGCTTGTGGTTTGTGTCTGCAAGAATTTCTTCAGTGGTAAAGCAACGCCTCCTCCGTGTTAGTCTCGCTAGTTGTCTTGGGAAGCAGCATAGATCTGTAAGGACCACGAGCCTGTGAATGCCTGGAGTTTTCTTATCTACGCATTTAAGAGCTGCTTCAAGCCTCCTCTCATCTGCCTCCCCCTTCCTTCATTCCTCCTTTCCCTGTCTTTCTCTCTTTTCACCTCAACCACTTACCATAAAAAAGCGACGGTGAACGATCCTTTGAGCAATTTTTCCACGTGTGTTCGTCCTCCTCCGCCACCAAGCTCAGGTTACAGCGGCCTTTGTTGACGGCTAATTTTGTCATAACCCGGCGCCCGCATTCTCATTCCCGCTGATGGACGTCGCGAAGAAAAACGATCGTGTGGAATGAGGTGGGAAGGAGCCAGATGGAGTGATGGAGGGCGCCGAGGGAGGAGCACGGTGCGGAGGCAAGTTGATAAGGATGATAAACATTATTCTCCTGTGCTTTAAATTTCCTTGAAAATTCATTTGAGGATTATTTTTTCTTCCTTTGCTTTAGCTGTTATGTGGGTTGAAATTGTGTTATCTCTGCCAGTAATTCGTTAAGCTTTATTTTTTTTTTATTTATCTGAAAAGTAGGAGTCTTCCCGTTTTTGTTATCTTGTGCCCTGTGATCTCGTGGCCCTGCCCGGCTCCGTCCGTGCTGTGTCCAGACTACAGGCTAAAGAATGTCCCGTGTGTGGTGGGCGGGTCGCACCACCGCCCGTGTTGGCCAGGGCAGGGACAGGACAGGGGGCAGAATGGACCTGATTCGTAATTAACAGACTGAAATCCATCATAGGCTAATCATTCCACGAATTCCCAAGCGTGTAGTGATTCCCAGGCAATTATGGCAGAGCGAGTTGGCTATTATGATTTGACATTTTCACGAGCTACCACGGCGGATCAGCAGTAGCGGTAACACCGAGGCTGTGCCGGCGACCAGTGCTGTGCAGGGCAGCGGCGCGGCGAGGCGGGAACAAAAATGACGCCGTGCACTCCGTCAGGGATGAGGCGTCGGACAGAGGGAGGGGGAAGGGGTTTGCGGCCTGGGAGGGTCGACACTACATAGGCTGTGATATTTATCAGACGCGAGGAGTGCCAAGGGCCCAGACTTGAGGAGTGCCATAAAACAATGGTCGACCCTCCCCCTGCCACCACCACCCGCGACCCGCGCCATCAAGAGCCTTCCTCCCAGAGTTACGACCGAGCGGTGACCTCACTATGTCAAGCGAGGCGGCGGCCCGTCACCGCCGGGGGCAGGTCAAGTGCGGCGAGAGAAGAGTCAAGGCCTCCAGGGTGAGGAATATATGTAGATGGCCGTGGAGGGGAAGGCTGAGGTCGAGGGTGTTACAGGCACGCTCCATGTTTAGGATGAGGATGACCCGGCTCACTCAGTTCACTCCTGCCTTCGGATGAAAGAACATTATATATCATACTATTCGGTGATCTGTTTTCTCTGCAGCGATTTTTTGTCTTTTAACCCCCTAGTCACACAACAGCGCATCTGATCAGTTCTGTCGAAGTGATAGCTTTGCTTATCCTCAATCATCATGACGCATTGTCAAAATAAGTCAATAAGGAGAAAGTTAAACAAGGCTTTATTATATTTAGCTACTTTGTTTTCATGCAGTGTTTGGACAATGAGTCGCCTTCATTTCGTAATCCTCCCTCAGGAGCAGCCGCGGCGAGTACCTCAAAACAAGGAAAGAAAGAACAAGGGAGACTCAAAGCCTCCATAAAGAGCCTTGGTTCTCAGGGCGGGAGAGGAAAGCCAAGTCACCCTCGCGCATGAATACTGGATTAATACGTCCTCTGTGGCTGTTGAACCTTTGTATCCGTGACAGGCAGGACTCCTCCATCTCGGCAAGTACTTCACGCTCGACTGTGGCGGGAGTTATGCTGAAATATGCAGCGGGTCGTTAACTTCTGGGCATAAATCAACAGCTCTGGTGGCTGACTCCCTATGTTAGTCCCACAAATGTTTACACATCATTACATATGCATCTTCGCCTGGGAAACGTCTGCGTCTCCCTCTGCCCCTGGGACACACCTGGAGAGAGAGAGAGAGAGAGAGAGAGAGAGAGAGAGAGAGAGAGAGAATTGTGGATGTCATTCGTGATACATGACTAATAAATTTTGCAGCCTGTGTTTATTGCCTCTCGCCGCTAAGTGCAGGTGTCCGCAGAGCGTTAGTTGTGTGGGTGGAGACTCTATATTTCCGTCTGTTGATCCTCTTTGATGTGTCGTCATTTCTCTCTCTCTCTCTCTCTCTCTCTCTCTCTCTCTCTCTCTCTCTCTCTCTCTCACACGGTTTTTTTTCTTTTTCTGGCACGTTCGAGGTTGTTGTTGCGTTCTCGATAATTTGTCTCTCCTTGATATCTGTGTTCCTGCAAGTGTCTGTGTTTGTTTACGTTTGTCTCGTGTCTGTCACTCTTATTCTTAACGGGAACTTTTCTGCTCGCCCATCTCGTTCATCACCATCACCACCACCACCATCATCACGAGCCTTACACTATCATCACCCGCACCATCATCATCAAAAGCAGCACCAACCATAAATAAAAGCAACAAAAATAGTCCCATCACCACGACCACCACCACCACCCACTCCTCCTCCTCCTTCTCCTCCTCGTCCCTCCTGCTCCTCCTCCATCACTCCTCTCCTAACACCAGCACCGAACACCAACAACACCAACACAACGCTAAACGCCGTCCCTTTAGTATGATTAATACCGGCAGTTTAGGTCAATTCCCCCGCCACCCACTACTGCCGTCGCTGCCACCACTGACCATGCCGCTGCCATTACAGCGGCATCCTGTTTCCTTCACTCACTCACACACACACACACACACACACACACACACACACACACACACACACACCCACCCACACCCACAGGGGGGGGGGGGGGTGGAAAGAGAAAGGGCAGGAAGGAAGAGCTCGAGGCGTCGCTGGTGTATTGAAAGTATACTTACCGAGCTCGCCATTTATCACTCTTTAATAATTACTTCTGTTTGATCGGTCCGCGGACGAGTATTAAGAAACCCGCGACGGTGGCGACCCGGCGGCTCGTCCGTATTGGTAATCGAAAACCATTAGCACGATGGACCGCGGGGGTGAGGTGTGTGTGTGTGTGTGTGTGTGTGTGTGTGTGTGTGTGTGTGTGTGTGTGAAGATGGGTCACACAGACACACACACACACACACACACACACACACACACACACACACACACACACACACACACATTTCTCAGTTCGTCTTTTAGCTGTCTTGGCAAAGTTTCACGGTCATTCAACAGTCGCCGCCACGTGTCATCTTTAAACAATGCTTTTTCGTTTGACGGTAAAACAAAGGATTCCTCCTCTCTCCCTCTCCCTCTCTCTCTCCCTCACCCCAGCGCTGAGGGATTGGTTGGCTGCTGGGGAGGTGGTGGCGTGGGGAGTGGGTGGAGATGAGGGTAAGTGTAGCCGCCTCACTGTGGTTGGGTTGCATGCATGTTTGTGTTGCGGGCGTGGGGTGGGTGTAGGAAGCAGCGAGGGCGGGGTAGTCGTGGCGTACACACCCACGAGGGGAGGAGGGAGCGGAGGAGCGTGAGTGGCAGCGAGGAGGAGCAGAACGGGAGGGAGAGTGAGGGGTATAGATTCACTCTGGGGTAAGGAGCGGTGGACGGGCGTGGTGGCGGGGTGAGGGCGCGGGGCGGGCTGGGTTGTGCCGTGTATAATGGACAAGTGTATGAGAGTCTGTCACTCGCTGACTGATGAACGACCGCGACGCACAGCGAAACCCTCAGACTGGCCGAGGTACGATAACCTTCCAACAACCACAAAACCGTCGCCCCGAGTGTCACGCCGCCTCTTCCCAGCCACTCTGATGAAATTTACTTTTGGTGTGCTATCTGGCCGTCCCTGCCGTGTCATGCTCCGTGAAAAGTGTTTGTACTAAACCAACACAAGAAAAAAAGTTAACTAAGCCGGACGAGGGAGCGCACCACAGGCACTCTCCAGTTATCAGTCATTTTCAAGCAAGTCGGCCGGCGACCCACAAGAAGGTTAGCGCCGGCGAGTCCACAGATCATTTGCGTCCCTCAGATTCCCGGACATTGAGGCGAGAATGAGTTAGTTGGGGCGGCGCGTGTTTAGGTCACTGTGCCGCGTCTGTAGAAATACCTCACCCTCATGACAATTAATAACACGGCTCGGACTTACTGCAGCTTTATGTGCATTTTCTTTAGCGAAGCCTTGACCCTCCGGCCAGGAATAGGCTCATCGCTCAGCCGCTGACGTGACCTGACCTCAGAACCACCTGCATCTTGACCTTTTCTACTCTCGCCCGTTTGACCTCACCGTAACTTTCTAATGGACGTCGTAAATAGTTGGGAAAACTGTAAACACTGGCCGGCCATCACTCTGGGATATATATTACTAATGAGGAGACGCATTAAGGGACGCGGACCGGCGCCTCTACCTGCGAGGGCCGAGAGAAAGCTGTTAAGGCAGAGTCAAGACTACTTAAGCCAAGATTATTGCTAATGCAGACCTGAGTGTGAAGTTATCTCTCCATCTGAGACAAAAAAGATGACGTCTTGAGTTACAACTTGTCGGGCAGCGGCTCATGGGGTGTTCTTTGTGCCTGCGCTGCGTCGCCCCTCCACACCCCTTCCTCGCACCCCTCACTCACCGTCCCTCCACACCCCTTCCTCGCACCCCTCACTCACCGTCCCTCCACACCCCTTCCTCGCAGCCCCCTGGAGGAGTCAGCTGTCCCATGGATGAGTCAGTTTTAGTTGGTGTCTTGTTGGCGCTGAGCTGCGTTGTGTTTCCTGAAAGCGACAGGTGGACAGGAAGGAGCAATAATCGAGCTTTACCACAATGTAGAAGGCGTTCCTTAACCCGACTAGCCTCAAATTTTCAACCATTACTTTAAATCATAGTGTTCATGCATACACACACACACACACACACACACACACACACACACACACACACACACACACACATACACACACACACACACACACACACACACGGAGCTGGTGCTCTTGGGAAACTGCCTCACCTGGCCTCATTCACCTTTGACTCCCTGACCTTCCGTGGCCCAGTCATTATAATATTACATAGTTTTTGCTTATTATATTTTCTGCTTCACCTCCGCCATACAAGCCACATCCTCCCCGACGTTTTACACCGATACCAAGGTGAAGATTTCTCCACACATGGACACCTGATGAGGGGTTGGAGATCACCTTCTTGCCCACTGGTGTGTCGGGTAGGACGAAGCAGCCAGGTGACCCAGATTGTATGTGTGTGTGTGTGTGTGTGTGTGTGTGTGTGTGTGTGTGTGTGTGTTAAGGAGAAGCTTACATCACTCCTCGCCTTCGGGATAGTATCGTGCTAACCCTCAGTTGTCTCAAGAGCGAGGCTGCGGCAGCGCCCTCCTCTACGGCCGTCCTTGTATGCGTGAGGTCGAGGGAGACAGGCAGGCGGCGTGTTCCTTGAATATAATGGATGGCGATTACAAGCTCCAAGTCATTCATCCATAAACCATTCCTCCGGTGACACCTCTCCATCTTTTCTTGAAGTAGCCACTGTGCTCAGCTAGTTGTTATATTAGCATAGATATTACACTGATGAGCCGCCGCCCTCGCTGTCCTTCACTCGCTTCGGGAAAGGTTCGTCGGGGCGGGCGCTGGGGGCGAGGGCGGCTGTGAGCGAAGTGAAGTGGGAAGGCGAGGCTCCTGGAGGCGATCAACCCGAGGAGCGTGATTGATCTGGAGAGGTTTGTGAGTGAGCATGATGAATCTGGGGTCACCAGGACTTCACGCTGACGGCGGGGAGATTATGACGAGGCACAACTCCCCCTCCTTCCCGTTCCTCGTACGTGTGCTCTCAGTCTTCATATACCGCCTCGACTTCCCCTCCTCCTGCTCATCCTTCCCCCTCTCCTCTTCCTCCTCCTCCACACTCCACCACGCCCGCTTTCCATCACCGCCTCACCCTCTGTACTACGCTGCACCGCCCATCCCTCATGCCTCCCAGGACTACTCTGTCCCATTATCTCGTTTCTCTCACGCCATCCCTGCACACCCCGCCTCCGCCCACGCCTGCCCCGCCCACCCCAGCACCCCTTTCCCCACCCCACCCCATATTTCTCCACCCCAGCACTCGTCCTCCCCAGCCCGCCTCGACCACACCCTCGCTTTTTTTTTCAGTTCCTTTTTACGTTTTTTTTCTAACCCTTGTATCTTCGACGCTGTGCTAGAGGGAAATATTCGTTAAGTTTAGGTCTGTTTTTGTTTGTTTGTCTTTTTGTGCATTCCGATCGATGCAAATATTTGAGTGTAGGTTTATTTCTCCCTCCTAACATCACTCTTCCTTTCTCTTGACCGCACTCTATCTCTTTCTCTGTCTATCTGTCTGTCTCCCTCTCTCCCCCTCCTGTTTCCCCCTTCGCCCTTCCATCCTTCCCGTTCCTCACTTTCTACTCTCTTTTGAATCCCATCAGTCTTCATTCGCGCCTGACCCTCGCTCGGTCATTTATATCAACACAGTGTTTCATTACTTCTTCCATATTTTTCTCTTTAGCCTTTCTCTCTCTCTCTCTCTCTCTCTCTCTCTCTCTCTCTCTCTCTCTCTCTCTCTCTCTCTAGCTCGCTCGCTCTCTCTAGCTCGCTCTCTCACCTTAATCTCGACTTGTGTACAACTTTCCTCTCGTCCTCTCTCATTTATCTCCTGTTAACCCTCCGCTAAGTTGCTTTCTTGCTCTCCTCCGTGTTTATTCTCGCGGTGCTACTGTCCATCTCCTTTACCTCTCAGTATCTCTCCTCCCCCTTCCGCCACGTCTCTCCTCCTCCTCCTCCTCCTCTTCCTACCTCTCCTCATGCTCTTTTTCCTCCTCTTGATGCTCCTCCATCACACCATTCCCTCAGAAGTCCTCCACAACGTCTCTCTCTTCCTTTGCTCCGTATGTTTGTTTGTTTTTCCTTCCTATGAACCTTTCTCTTGTGTCCTTTTGTTCCTCTTTACCGTCCTTCGCACCTCTTCTTTATCCCTCCCCACCCCCACCTCTCTCTCTCTCTCTCTCTCTCTCTCTCTCTCTCTCTCTCTCTCTCTGTTAGTAATATCCAAAAGAAAACACTCTTTGGACAATGGGTGGACGATAGAGGTGAAAATTGGGCTCGTCCTCGCGTGGTCCTCGCCCGTGGCTGCGCCGGGAGGAGACACCCGTGATGGATAACTGACTTTCCGGGAGTCCTCAGTAGCTCGGCGAGTTTTTACCCCAAATTCTGACGGACACACTGTATCTGCTTTCCGCCGCATCTTTCCCCTGAGCCGTGAGTCCTGCGCCAAGCTCCGACACACCTGAACCCCAAAACAAGTTCGCCGCCCTGCTGGACTCTCCTCGGTGGACCTGCTGTTGGTGTTTTCCTTGTTGTGTATCGGAAACCTCAGTCAGCGGACGCGTGGAAAACAGCCACCCATCGATATTTGTTTGGAAGTGCCTGCCTGATCTTTGTCTGCTGTGTGTGTGTGTGTGTGTGTGTGTGTGTGTGTGTGTGTGTGTGTGTGTGTGTGTGTGTGTGTGTGTGTGTGTGTGTGTGTGTGTGTGTGTGTGTGTGTGTGTGTGTGTGTGTGTGTGTGTGTGTGTGTGTGTGTCGATTATTACTGATTTTTTTATATTTTCTGTTTATTTATTTGTGTTTGATTTAACGTCGGTTTGTCTTGCAATTAGAAAATGTAATTGCGGGGAGACAAGAAGGTGATAGATACGGCGGACGCTGGGGTGGCGGGGAGCGAGGGCGTAGTGGCAACACAGCAAGTGGCGGTGTGTGGCAACCTCGCCTGGAAGTCATCCCAGGGACTTGACAAGACTGATGGATGACGCCTCCAGTGATCCGTCATCCAGGGACATGTCCACCTCCCCCGCCACTCGCACACTCACACACGCACACAGCCGCGCCGGGTGAGCACACACCAGCCTCGCCGCAGCCCGAGAGCTGGAGACGCGGCCGCGGCAGTGACTTGGGGCGGTGCTGTTGGGACGAACCGCGTCTGTGAGCTGCGGGAACACGTGTTGCGGTGATCGTGAGACTGAAAGTGTTTTACCTGGCACTGAGGCAAAAAAGTTAAAGTTCTACCTGTGAGGCGAGTGTATCATCCTTGGTCACTACTTTGGTCTGAAGCGTCCGGACACAGTGATGATGAGTGAGTGAAGAACAGCCTCAGGCCGCCGAGACGCCCCAGCGGCATGACCGTCGGCGTGAAGGGCAAAGCAGCACCCCCCGTGCTCCAGAGGAAGAATAACGAAGAGCAAGAGGAACGAGCGGGCGAGAAACGCGAGGCGATGAGGGAAGGCGAGGGGAGGATGCCCATCAAAGTGAGGCGGTTGAGCGGGGATAATGACTGGTACATTATCCTGGCGAGGGGAGGCGCCCCGCCGCGGAGGTCCTCCCCTGCACCAAGTAAGTTCTTGTACATTCCTTCTTGAATTAACTAAACCCTAAAGAAGCAGACTTTGTGTTTGGGGCGAAAGTCTCGTGTGTTCGTGTGGTTGATTCATCTCCCACCCCACCAACGTCACATTTATTTTTGATGTGCTGGTTTTTACACGCGTGTCAGTCCCGGCGGCGAGTGCGCAGCGCCCTGCAAGGCGTGGCGGCAGCCTTGAGGCCGCCAGTGCCATTCAAAGACAAAAAAAGAACAATACAAAAAAACTACAAACAGCGGCCTCCATCGGCGGCGTCACATTGTTGAGGGCGACGCTCTATATATCACCATTATAACATCACGCTGCCCCAGGTGTTATTTTTCCTCCATTATTCTGGTGATGGCGCGATGGAGGGGCGTTTCCAAATATTTATGGAGGTTTTTACGATTCACACTTCAGGCCGACACGGACGGATGGCCGAATATTTCACCCACATTTCACCCTCTGGACCCCCGTTTTCACAACCTTTTCCAGTTTTGTTTCGGTCTGTTTCCCTCGTTCCCCGCGCGGGTGTCTGCGGCGGAGCGGCTTAGTGCGGTAGTTGAGGGAAAATTTATTGTTGGTTAAAAAAAGTCCGTGATCTTGGGAGTGTACGGGAGGGATTATTTTTGAAAAGTTGCGGCGGCTATTCGGTGAGGGCCAGAGGTGACGAGCCGGGGAGCGCCGCCCACATGTTCCTGCAGGAGAATATCACCGGCTTTGAGGGTCTGGAGATAAAGTTTCATAAAATTTATACATATTATTGTGGCGACGACCTAAGGGGCACCAGGGACACGCCAACCCGGCCCCGCCTGACGGAGGAGGAGAGAAAGGAGGAGGAGGAGGAGGAGGAGAAAGGAAGTGATGGTGGAGGTTAAGGTGATGGCGAGGGAGGGAGGGAGGCAGTGAAAAGAAATGGGTATCCTCTATTCTTTCGTTTTCTTTTGTGTTTTTTCCTCCCCGGTCTGTCTGGCTGTCTGTCTTTGTCTGTCTACCGATCTGTCACTCTGTCTATCTCCGTCTCCCTATCTGTCTGGCTGTCTATCTTTGTCTGTCTGCTTATCTTTGTCTGTCTGTCTGCGTCACTCACTGTCTATCTTTGTCTGTGTGCCTCTCTCTCACTCTCGCTCTAGCTCTAGCTCTCGCTCTCGCCCGCTCGCTCTCGCCCGTTCTCTCTCTCCACCCCGCCTCTTTTCCCTTCGCTTCCCCTCTTCGCCCCCCGCCCCGCCACCTTGGCAAGGGCGCTCCTCTGTTATTGCCTGTAATGCTATTGATGGCCCACAGCTCAGGGAGAGAAGACCGCCCCTTCCCTCACTCTCGCTTCATCTCCCTCTCTTCCTCCCCCCTCTTCTCTCTCTCTCTCTCTCTCTCTCTCTCTCTCTCTCTCTCTCTCTCTCTCTCTCTCTCTCTCTCTCGCTCTCTCTAGCTCTTGCTCTCGCTCTCGCTCTCCTCATACACGTTCCTCACAGACCCTCATCCACGCCCCCCTTCCCTTCGCTTCCACCCTACGACCCTGCGCCCACGCCCACAAGGGGAAACTTTATTACCAACAGGAGACAATAAAACACTTGCGGGCCGCTGTAATATGGAGCGGCGGCGGAGTTGTGAGAGCTGGGCGGCGCACTTCTGCTGCCCCCTCCTCCCCCTTCCATTCTCTCCCTCCTTCCATTACCCATCCTTCTCCTCTTTCCTCCGGGCCGGGCGGTATGGCTCCTCCAGGATACATACGCCAGGTGGGTCTCGGAGCATACAGGTACAGAAGGCTTAGGAGTTCTGGGTTATATAAGGGGGCTGGTTATGTTGGTGAATCTACTTTTGTGAAGGAATTTTGAGGGGTTTCCTCGATGAAGTATTCTAAACCTGAAGTTTTTTTTTTTGTTTTCATGCATCACTAGAATACAGCTGCGCCTTTACGTAGCTTTTGGAACGCACGGTACATTTCCCTGAGCGAAGTTTGAGCGGCGTTGTTTTGGAGTGGCACTCATCTCGGGGCTGGGATTGGTGCGTGGAGGGCCGCGGCACGCAGGCACTCCACCAGGAATCGAGTTGCGGTTGCCCACACACAGAACAATCAAGTAAAAAGCTCGTCGTGAAAGAGAGAAAATATAAAATAAAAAGTGGTAAGATTGTCCGCTGCCGCAAAACAGCACTAGCAGCAACAGTAACAGCAACAACAGCATGAGGTGGTGGGAGAGGCGGAGCGGGATCACCTGGCCGCCAGCACCTCCTCGCTCGGGTTATTGTGATGGGAACCTGAAGATCGGACGCTCCTCCTTCTCTCCCACTCGATGGACTCCCGGCCAGACATTGATGGGTGGAAAACAGCTGCTCAGGCCTGATACTGAGCTCGTGTAACGCCTCCCGCACGAGCCCCAGTGAACCAGGGATGCGTAGGGAGCGATGAAATATGCTTTATGATATTACATAGCCGTGGGCAGGAGTGGCGATGGATCAAGAAGTAATTTAATAGTTTGAAAGGAATGGAGTAGCGAAAAAGTGTGCCAGGGAGTATGTAAGAGGTAAAGGGGGAGTGCTGGGTTCAGAGAGTGCTTCCCAGGGGCTCAGGGGGAGTTGACGAAGAGGGCGTGACGTGGGGCGTGCAAATACGTTCCTTGTTTGTCGAGGAAGACCTTGTGGGGACGCGACGCGCTTCCCCGAAGATGATATCGACCCCCACGTCCTTCTTCTTCCTGATCCTGGGCGTTCACTTCATCTGGACAGTGACTTCACCTGTGGACGTGGTGTCGAGAGGAACACTCGCCTGAAAATCTGATGTAAATTATCCCTTATAGGGGTGGGCGCCTGTCCTGCTCTTCTCCTCCAACCCAGCTTCGTCCCACCTCATCTCTTTCTCCTTCTCTTTCTCACCTCCTCCTCCTCCTCCTCCTCCTCCTCCTCCTTTCCCATTCCATCCCGCCCTGCCCACCCCGACGGATCTTGGCCCTACCCTTTTCCGATACAAGGCTCAATGCAGATGACAGTAAAAAGTAAGCTGGTGAGGGCTCTTTGATGGTCACAAATGATACTCACATCCTCCTCTCCTCAGTCCATTGAGAGAGTCGATGTAAACGTAATTTTTCACGCATTAGGCATTCGAGGGAGTGTTTTCCATATCGGGACGCATCACATTGCTACTGAGGGGAGTGTTAGGATGAGGGCGAGGGGGAGGAGGTCGGGGAAAAGGGGGCTGCGAAGGGAGGAGGAGGGTACAGGTAGATAGGCAGGTAGGTAGACAGGGAGAGTAAGATGATCTTTTATATACCTTGAAAGAGAAAAAAAGAGGAAAGGTGTGTCTGAGGCAGGCCTATACAGAGAGAGAGAGAGAGAGAGAGAGAGAGAGAGAGAGAGTTTTGCGTGGAAGGGGAGCAGCTTAGCAATAGCAGGGGAGGCCATCTATAGGGGCTGCCGGGAGAGCGTTCGATGGCAGAGACGGAGAGGAAGAAGGGAAGGCGTATAGATTGTTTTGTAGGCGGCAGGCTCCCCGAAAGTCGTAGAATGGAAGGGTGTAAGTGGGGAGTGGACCATAACGGAGGCGAGAAGACTTTCTGTACGCCCCGACGCTACAGATGGGAGGCGTTCACGTTGCTGTCAAGGATGAGGAAGAAGAAGAAAGAGGAGTGTGAAAAATATATCTAGGAAAAAGCTGTTCACGAAGGGACTTGTTTGTGTTCTGGTTATGATTTGTGTGTGTGTGTGTGTGTGTGTGTGTGTGTGTGTGTGTGTGTGTGTGTGTGTGTGTGTGTGTGTGTGTGTGTGTGTGTGTGTGTGTTTAGCTTGAAGGAAAATAATGTGATGAGTTCAGCGCCGACAACTCCTATGGCCTTGTTTTTTTTTTTTTTTTCCTTTGTTGCGTCACCACCACCACCACCACCACCACGTATACAACTGTACCAGCAGACACGCTTCTCCTATGCACATAACTTCTTCAGAACTGCACGCACACACACACACACACACACACACACACACACACACACACACACACACACACACACACACCACGCCAGACTCTACACAACTCACCTCATCACTCATCGCAACACCTCACATCAGCGCAACACACAGGCCCCAGCAGAGCACACAACACAACACACAGCACAACACAGCCCCTCCACCCTCCCTTCAGTGCCCCGGGAGATCGCCACTTCGGGAGACTGACTGCCAGAACGTCGGGCCGCCTGCCTCCCTCCCTCTCTCCCTCGCCCGTCCGCCGCGGGGTACGGGTGACGACTGGCAATGAGAATGATAAACCACTGCCATTACACGTGAAACAGACAAATGTTCGTTATTTCTCAGCCTGGAAAAACGAGCCTTATTACCTCCTCCTTTTCTTCCTCCGCGCTAGTATCGTGCATGGCACTCCGCTGACCGCCTGCCCGTCCTCCGCCACCCCCAGCTAAGGTCACCGCTGCCTTGCCCTCCTCCTCCTCCTCCTTCCTCTTCCTCCTCCTCCTTGACGTAGAGTCTTCAGTTTAATCCGCCTGTTATCGTTCAAAGGGAACCGTAGGCGAATGTTGTTAGTGTGTGTGTGTGTGTGTGTGTGTGTGTGTGTGTGTGTGTGTGTGTGTGTTGGTACTGAGGCAGTGTGTAACGCGTTCACAGCAAGTTTGACCTTCCATGCGGCTGTGAGTCACTTCATTAATTTCCGAGACAGAGCGGCCCGCAGATCTAATGTGTATCAGTGTAAGACGTTGCTTGTTTTGTGCCGCGCGCCGCACTAACTCTTTGCCAGTGATCCCTTTGTGTACATAATCTGGTTCATCTCGCTGAGTCCCGGCACAGCCATTCCCTTGCATCGCCATGAGAGAAAAATTAGCTGTGCACGGTGAGGCAGTTTTTCAATGAAGGGAGCGGCTGGGTGTGGAGGGTGTAGGTGTGGGTGGCTGGCGGCGAGGAAGAGAGGCTTTCCGTCAATGGCAGCTGTGTGCAAAGGTTGTGATCAGAACACGGCGTGCGTTATGGAGCGATGATAAATACGTGGCCTTGGAGGCGTAGTTGGCAGCAGCAACATTAAGCGGCTGAGCCTATTAGCATACATTAACGCTATGGTCCGAGGCGTCACTCACTGGCGAGCAGGCTTGTCGCGCCGCCAGGCTCCGCTGATTTGTGTGTCCATTTTCCTAACCTAATGAAGAAATATTGTAATTCTTCTCCTTCATCAACCTCAGTGAATGGCCTTTACGCCCCTTCACGTGGAGTGCCCCGAGACTCCGTCCACCGAGCACATCTCTGCCACGCCTCTGTTGCCTCGTTGCCACCACCACTGCTTTTATCAGTGTTCCATAGCGCCCCCAAGTCACCAGGCGAGCCACAGCGACCCCTTAGCATCAGCTGCGGCCGCCGCTTCAGGAACACCCGGTACTGGCCGCCGTGGTTCACACTGCCCGTCCGTATTTCATGTCCCCAGCAGCCGGCGAAAAGTTTTTGGTCATACATGGCAAAAATAAGCCTGAGGGCCCCTCTAGAATGATTACCCTGATTCTTATACCTGTCGCGTCCGAATGACGACTATTACTCAGAATCAGGCGGTTTAAATGGATGGCTATGGCTCTGTATTAGGAATATTGATCACATCATTTGGTTTCATTAGGCAGCGTATTCGAGTCCAGGTCTGTGAGTGAATGCTGGGGCTGTCAGCTGTTTTCTTTTCGTTCATTACTCCCTGGTCCCCGCCTCGCCCCTCCCTTGCCTCATAAGGGTGACTTGGGCGCGGGGAGAATAGTGCCGCGCCACATGAAGAGGCGAGGTGGGGGGCCCCGACTCTTTTCTGCAGTCATTCACGTTTGGAGGAAACAACGGCAAGCAAGCGGCGAAAGATACAATCAACATTTGTTCCGTGCGCTGCCGTTCGCCGCCTCGCCTCTACATCGCACTTCTTTCCCTTTTAGCACAGACGCGTTTGTTTATTTATATCTTCTCATATACTTGGCAGTTGCTGTTTATTTTTTCCCCCTCACCGTTCCTTTTTTTTTCCTTCAGACATGTAGGCGGCTGACGTGATTCTCCCGACACGTTCAAATCGTAGTTTAGATTTATGTGACGTGGCGGGAGAGGTGAGAAATGTGAATGGCGTTGTCAACAAAGGGGCGTCGCTCCCCTCCCCTCCTGCAGGAACGTGGGGGCCGCGGGAACACCCCAGCCCTGCGGCCGGCTGATGGTCTGACGCTTGTCCCTCCACCGCTACCAAAATATTTACTGGGATGGACGCAATTGTTTGCTCTGGGGCGGCGGGGGGAAGGCGGGGCTGCAAGTGCCTTTTGTTTTTAGCTTCGAGTTGCCCGTCACGTTTCTTTTTTTCGCAGATTTATTATAAATTGTTTATTTCTCTATTTTGTGTGGAAACCCATTTGCTCGAATAAAAAAAAAAAACTTCTACTATATACCGTCGATGTGTTTGTAGGGCCGCGCACACGGCGACATCTCGAAAGCGTCCACGGGAGGCGCATGTATCAGTCCCAATCAGCTGTGGTCACGCGAGAAAACATCCCCTCCGGCATAAATCCTGCCGGGGGAGGAGAGCGTCACGCAAAAAGCTGGGGGCGTGGCAGCCAAAGTAATGGTCATGTGTGCCCGTCCCGAGGTTGACGGATGGACGCCCCTCACACGCCACCGCCTCAAAGCCGCCAACCCACCTGCGAGGTGTCCCTTGGTCCCTTCACACACAAACACACGCACACACGCACATACACACACACACACACACACACACACACACACACACACACACACACACACACACACACACACACACACACACACACGGCACTCCAAGCTATTCAGTAGTAATATGAGGCATTTGTTTGGGTTTTTTCACACTTTTCCTGTAAATAATCATGAGGTGAATACCGTTTTAAAACAGCATTTCTGTACGTTTTATGTTTGTGTCCCATATGTAATAAAGTGCATAAATGAGCCTTACATGTGTTGTGGCGGGATTATTCCCCCTGTCGTATGTGAGTGTTTCCACAGAGCAAATGACACGCCCGGCCGAGTAAGGGTTTCCTCGCCACCCTGTCACCAGCCGCATAGGAAGGTTACATAAGGAACAAGATTTCTCCATATTGTCAACCCTCGTGGTCGTCTTATATTTGTGGGAACGACGGCGAGGTGCACAAAGCCCTTTACCTGCGACAGGGGACTAATGGAGGGTGGTGTGGCCTGTGCCCCTGCCAAGCAGTGGCAGGACTCACAAAGGGCGGAGGATTCGGTGAGGGAGTGGTGGGCGCCAAGTTGGCCCCTTCTGAGTGATGGCGACGCGGTGAAAAAACTCGGCGTGCAACAAGAGAACGGCGGACGAGGCGATCTTCAGTTTCCTTCTCATCGATTGGTAGGACATTGAAAGCGGATTTGGAGATCGGACGTCGGGCTGTGGGTGTAGGGCATCGGGCTGCAGGCGCATGTAGAGTGGTGGGTTGTGTTTGTCGGGCGTCGGGCTGAAAGTTTCGGGCGTCGAGAGGTGTTGCATTAAGTGTGAGACATCGCGTGAACATTTTGGGAGCAGGTCAGAAAAGCTACATTTGGAGTGTGTGTTGACGGCTCAGAAAACTTGCTGAACTGAGTTTACTGTCGGCAGTCCCAGCAAACTCCAATGAGCTACAGCATAGATACAGTTTACAATACTTAAGGTCAAGGGAGGAACACGCACGAGAAGGGCTGAACGAGACGTGGGCGAAGGATGGCCAGCGGCGCCTCCTGAGTGATGCTGACGGACCGTGGCCAAGCGATAAAGGCGAGGTGGCGTGGGCGACTGGAGCTCTGGGTTGCGGTGGGTGATGCTGTGAAGACGCCCGTTGGCAGCCGTCCTCCTAGGGTGGCCCGGCCCACGCGTGAACCATCAGGGCGAAAATTAAGACTCTCCCGTCACGGTAATGGATGGCGGCCAGACGAGAGGCAAGAACAAATAAAAATCACCGTAACTTACTGCAAAACTGACAAGTGCCCGTTTTCCCAGAAGCAGATTACGAAATTATCAGAAATTATCACTCGGCGGAGATTGAAAAATAGGGGTCACTAGCTGGCGCACAAATCAGAATTAAGTCCCTTTTAGCCTCCACCACGTCAGCAGTCTCCTAACTCAGCGGCCTGACTTGCCTCGAACGAATCAGAAAATAAGAGAGCAGAAGACGACGGCGGCCATTGAGGAGCCCCTGAGATAGCGGACAGGAGGCTCCAGCTTAGTGAGTTATGACAGTGGTGCTAAGGTCTCCCTTACTACACCTCCTCACAAGACGCTCACTTGCCCAAATTTTTCTCGCAGTCTTCAGCCAAATAAGAACCAACCCACAAATGTCGCCGATAAATACGTTTTCACGGGCGCAGGAATCCCAAATCTCAGTTGTGGTCGGCTGGTGAAAATAGCCCGAAAGGCGAGGAAAAAGGTTAAGTTTGGCAACACTGTCCAGCATGGTGAGTTATGACGGTCATCAGGACGAAGTCGCGGGGAGGGATGGACACGGCTCAAGACCCAGACAGAGACGAAGGATGCACGACCTCAAGCAGGAAATGGCCAGCGGGAGGCTCAACCTACGACAACAAAGTGGGGGCCGGACTGGGACGGACTAAAATTGTGTGAGGGTAGAAAGAAGGGGCGGGCGAACATGGAAGGGGGCGACCTGGTTCATAAGCGTCTCTCCCCTCCCTTCCTATCCCTCTTTCCCCTTGGTGCGAGGAAAAGGGGCGTGAGGGGTAAGTCAGAGCGAGGGAAAACAGAGGGGGAGAAGCGAAGTAGCTGGGAAGTAACCAAGAGTCGGCGCCTTATCTGAAGTCGACCAACGACTCTTCGAACCGGTTAGGTAAACTATTGCCGTAAGTTATGTCTCAAATAAGTTACTTTGGGTTATTGGTGTAGTGTGAGACAACAAGTTAGTTACACGAGGGAAAGTTAAGCTACAGCATATTTCAAGCCGAGTTCCCGAGGAGAAGGATTCATCGAGGAGTCCTAGATCAGGAAACCCCTCGCCCTTCCCTGCTCTAGTGAGGAAGAGGAGGAGGCGCAGGATGTTTTTCTCGGGTCAAGAAGGACACTGTATCGACTGATCTTTTACAGCAAGGCCTCGCAACGTCTGAAGAGGAGGAGGAGGTGGAGGCTAATGTGGGGGTATAGGTGGAGATAATGGTGGAATAGGAATGGTCACGTATGTACGTCAAGCCAACATGGAGTTCTGATGTCCTGCCTTTCTTGTTTTAATTTGCTTTGATTTTCCACGCCCATTTCCGGCGCCCATAGCGACTCAGTAGGGAGGAGGAGACTGGAGGAACAGAGGCAAGGAGATGGCGTGGGTGGGTGGAGGAGCAAAGAAAGGGGTTTCCGAAGGAGAAGGCGGAGAGAGGAGGAAGGGTGGGTCGGACGGACAACAGCAGAGGCACCTTTGAGTTATGGTGGTGATCAGGAGGAGTCGCGAGGAGAGATGGACAGCGCTGGCGGACCGGACACTGATGGAGGGGTCGCGGGCGGCGATGGATAGCGGTAATCACGCCAAAACCAGAATGCACCAGGTTATATAGTCTTGGAGGAAACGTGGGGGAGCGGCGGCACCTCCAGCACCCTTTCTTCTCCCAGCCCCAGACACCCAGTGCTGAGAGAGTGGGTGAAGGGGGGAAAAACGCGAGACATCTCCACGGGGGCATTATGAGGAGGAGCGAGGTGGTATGAGGCGCTCCTCTTTAAGACTTTATGTTCATTGTGGCACTCTTCAAGAAAACTCCCGCGAGCATGAGTTACAATGACAACTCTGAGGGTACTTAGTGTAAATGAACCCATAACATTGCACCTCCCAGAAATATGAATACAACCCAAAACGGTGCGAGTAAAATAGAAGAGAGAGAGAGAGAGAGAGAGAGTAAGAGAGCGTAAGAATATTAGCCCAGCACCGCCCGTGGAAAATAGTGAAAGTGTGACCGGCATACCCCAGCGTGATTTAACAAAGACGAATGCCTGATCCTATCCCTTCCCGGGCGGCGGCGCAAGACTAAAGAGTGACGCGGACCGGTTGTTGGTGCAGCATTTACCCTCGGCGACACCCAAGCGACACCGCGGCGACCACCACACGCTCCTGTTAACCACCTCATTACCTACCATTGAGCCAACTCGCCACATTTTATCTGCCCCGACCCCGCGCTAGATATATGGAGACGGATTAAAGCGAGTAGATTGAAATTCCGGAGGCGAGAACAGATGTGCCACCTCGCCTGCCGGGCCCCGCGGGAACTATTTGGGGGAAGCACAGTTGTAGGGAGCAAACGGCCACCGAGGAAACAAGGTCATTGAGAGCCTAGTCCAGGAAGCTACTGATGCTCCCTTGAGGGGGAAAGAGGAGGAGGAGAAGGTGAAGAAAGAGGAAGGGGAAAGAAAGAAGAAAACGGAGAGGAAAACTGAATGAGGTGGAAGAAGAACAGGAAACGAAAGAGTAAAAGGAGTAGGAAGAGGTTGAAAAATCGAAGACAATGGAAGATGAGAGGGAAGAAAGAGAAGAAAGAAAAGAAGATAAAAAGGAGAAGAAAGCGATAGTTCAGAAAGAGGAGGAAGAGGAAAAGGAAAAAATGAGGAGGATGGAAGAACAGGAGACGAAAGAGCAAGATAAAGAAGAGAAAAAGGCGCACGATGAGTTGTAATAGAAGGAAAGGAAAACAAAGCAGATAAGGATGGAAGATGAGGAGGAAGAGGAAGAGGAAGGGGAAGAGCCAAAGGAAGAGTAGGAGGAGGAGAGAGAGGAAGGGAGGGAGGGAGGGGCAGCAAGAATCTAGTCTCGTCGTAAGTGCTGTGTGTTATGTGCCAAAAATTTTAACCAGTTTTTTTCCTCCCTTTAACATGGTGCGAAGCGAACTAAATGGCCTTAAAGTAACAACTCGTCTTTTTTCCGGTCCACCCAGGGAGTTTACTTGAATGTTTACTGTTAAAGAGTCGCGAGGAAGGGGATTGGAAACGGGAGGAGCGAGTATGAGAGAGAGGGAGGGAGGATGAGTGTCTGTCTGTGCAGGGACGGAAGGAAGGAAGGGGGAGAAAAGAAGAAGAGGAGTATCCAGCATCAGCCAAGGAAGGGGTGTGGCGTGGAATAGTTGTGTCAGGAAGGGAGGAAGAAACAAAAGAGGGAGAGAAGACTTCCCCCTTCCTCTCTCCATCTCCCTTCCCCTCCCATTCCCCCACATCCATCCCCCTCACCCTCTTCCCCCTCCCAAACACAAGGTCTGGGCGGCTGCTGCGCTGGTCGGCTGATAAACACAGGAACACGACGTTATTTGGATGCATATGAAGGCGTGTTTCTCAAAGCTGCGACTTTAATGGCCCTTGTATATACTCGGCGTACCTGCAGCGGGCGGCAAGGAGTGGGATAAATGGATGCCAAAGGGAAATAAGATAGAGGAAAGGCGAGAAAATAATACATAGGCAGGGAGATTATATGTGTAAAAAAACGACACGACACGCCAAGAGGAGAAGGAGGAGGAGGGTGGAAGAAATATATAAAGTGGAAAAGAAGAAAGAAAGAGGAAGAAAATATAAGGAAAAGGAAGAAAGGATTAGTAAGAGAGAGAGAGAGAGAGAGAGAGAGAGAGAGAGAGAGAGAGAGAGAGAGAGAGAGAGAGAGAGAGAGAGAGAGAGAGAGAGAGACGCAGAAAACAAAGAAATAATGTCAAGTATAAACGCAACAAAGGCAATGGCAGCAGAAACATAAACAACAACAACAACAACAACAACAATAATGATAACTGGTAATGATAATAATAATAATAATAATAATAATAATAATAATAATAATAATAATAATAATAATAATAACTAACCACGCAACGACGACAACAAAATAAAGAAAAACAAAATACAAGAACTCGTATATAGAAGTAAATGGAGCGTGCACACACACACACACACACACACACACACACACACACACACACACACACACAGACAGAGAGAGAGAGAGAGAGAGAGAGAGAGAGAGAGAGAGAGAGAGAGTGCACAGCAAGAGAGCGTGACTGATGGGAGGCGAGAGACGCTGCCGCTGGAGGGAGGGAGCGCTGAAGGGAGGAGGGAGTGAGAGTTGTGATGGTAATAAACATGGCTCATAAAGACTTCCAAAGAGAGAGAGAGAGAGAGAGAGAGAGAGAGAGAGAGAGAGAGAGAGAGAGAGAGAGAGAGAGAGAGAGAGAGAGAGAGAGAGAGAGAGAGAGAGAGAGTTAGGGGGCGCGGGGGCTGCTGCTGGTGCCGCTGCTTCTGCTGGAAAGAGCGTATACGTAGGAGACAGACATGGAGAAAGGGAGTGAGTGAGGAAGGGAAGGAAAGCGAGAAAGAGAGATATACAGAAAGAGAGAGAGAGAATGAGAGAAGAGCCGCAGTTAGGAGGGCGGAGGGAGGGAGTGTGATGTCTGGATGATCGAGGCGAGGGAAAGAGGGTGATAATAAGGGGAAGGGGGGAAAGGTGCGGATAAAGGAGTGTGAAGGGGAGAGAATGTAGTCGAAAACGGTTCCACAGTCGAGGTATTCACTGAGCATGAAATGTTAGTGACCGTGTAAACAGATTCGAAACCATGATGAAGTGGCGCGAAGACTGAGACTGAAGAGGAAAGAGAAGGAGGAGGAGGAAGAGGAGGAGGATGAGAAGGACTAGGACGAGTAGGAGGGGAAAATGGAGGGAGAGGAAGAGGGGGGAGATGGAGGAGGGGGAGGAGGGAGCAGGAGTTGTGGTGGTAATAAAGATGGGCCATAAAGACTGACAGAGACGAGTCGCGGCCGTTACTCGAGGAACCCCGCATTGGCACACTCATATGTAATCATTACACCTGATGACACTCTGTCCCTCCTCGGGCTCCTCTGTCTTCCCGCGCCTCGCCTGCAAGATTCCCCGTTTTGTTGTCTCGCCATTTCTTCCCCGCAGAGGCTCCAGCCCGCCCTCTCGCGGCCGCGGAGGGTAATTAGCCAGATCATCTCCAAGAAAAGCCAATCTCCTCCAGAAGTCGAGTAATTAGCGTTACCATCAGAAGGGGTTGAGTGCGACGCTCACTGCGGCTCACTGGCGACCTCCGTCTGGCGGGGACTGTGACTGCCTTGATAACTCGCTTCCTTGTTAAATAAAACAACGAGGTGTTTGTCACTCCGCGCGTGTGTGAGGCGCGGCTGCCGCCCTGCGCTTGTTTTTTAGTTATGCTATTTGACGGACCGTCTGCTCCAGCAGACAAGTTACAACTCACAGCTGAGCGCCGCGGCCCCACGGCACCTAGGGAAGCCAACCAAGTCTCGTTGCACCCGTCCATTAGCAGCTCCTACACCCTCGGCCGGTGTAGTACAGAATGATGTACACGGGCGAGGGTGTAGAGCGGTGGGTGTAGTGACAGGGGAAGCCGCCCTTGGTGACGCGGGTGACAGACGACCCTCCAGCTTGCTTACAAACAAGTCTCTCTGATATGGACCCCGCAAGCCCCCTAATGAGGCGGCATCCATGTAGGGGTGACCAGCGGGGCGGTGGGCAGGGTTGGCAGGGCCCTGCAATCAGCGTCTCACCCGAGGCTCTCGCACTTGTCGAAGGCGCAGCCGCACAGTCTGGCCGGGGCGTGAGGCTCATGGTTATTATGGCCGAGGCGCTGAGGCAGGCCGGCCCTCGTCACCTGGCTGACTGGCGGACGTTTTAACACTCTTAACAATCTTATTTCCGTTGTTTCCGAGAGTCCAAATTACATTTAGCTCGCAACTCATAACACAAAGGTAAATAAAATTATGGTATGACTTTCATTAGCGAGAAAACCACATTCGCTGTAACTGTTTATGTAAGACCCTTCTGAAGTATCTTAATTTTTCCAGTTTCTTGCTCCCCGCTGTCTGTCATCATCTTTATGGCGTTGCTTCCTATTATCCATAGAAGATAATTGTGGCATGATTATAGATCGTGCCGCGTCTTGCCGCGTGGCAGGTGGACACCAGACCCTCACTGCAGTGTGTACTAATGGGCCAACTAATTATAAAAGTCTGTGGCTCCTCCTCCCCCAGCAGCGCCTCAGCGGGAAGGTCGTGCGTGCTCCTCCGCCGCTCCTTAACTCGGAAAGGCGCCGCCTCCACTTGACGAGAATCTTGACGATCTTGACGTTTGCTCTTCAAAAATCTCCCCAAGCCTAACCTTCGTCTGTACGCTGCCGTGTCTCTCGATAGTATCACTGTTGACGTGGCAAACGTAAATAAAGAACGCTGCTGCAATCTTGATCTCTGCGCTGACTTCCAAGTTGCACGTTACATATGCTTGAAGGGGATGACGCGACGCTCCATAATGCAACATTTTTGCTGCCTGATAATAAAGATGTGAAGATTGTATGCACATGAGCGAGGTGTTTTACGAGTCGCCATGATTGTGATGTATGAGGGGCTGTCGTGTGAGGAGGAGAGGGATGAGGGACAGACGGATCCTTAGCTGCTCAGTGAGGCGGGAGGCAGCGCGGCACGCCGAGGAGGGAGAAGCAGGCGGGCGAGTATCAACACCGAGGAGCAACACTGTGGTAGTAGCGCCTGAAGGAGAAACACTCGAAGAAGCGGTGGTACGGGTCGAGTGGGTCCCGTGGCAACACTCGAGAGGAGAACACCCCGAGTGGAACAGCTTTGACAGAACACACACTCGGCGGAGGCAACACACGGAGGAGCGACTGTAAACACTCGACAGACAACACATGTACGGTGTAACACTTCGGCTGGAGCAGCATGGCGAACGAAAACATTTTGGAGGAGGAGAATCTCTGTTGCAGGAGCACAAGCAACACTCGGAAAACAAACTCACAAGACGAGGAAGAAAGAACGAGAAGGAGGAGGAGGAGGAGGAGGAGGAATAAATGTAAGACGAGTAAGAGAAAGAGGAGGAGAGGGATGAGGAGGCTTGAGGAGGAGAGGGGCGCGGGCAATAGAGTGGTGCAACATGATGAAGAGAACGCCCTTAAGCCGGGCCCACCGAGACCTGATGATTGACAGGCTTGTCTGTGGCCCGCTGCTCCTACCAGGCGGCGCTTGCTCCCCACCGCCGCCCCCTGCTGCTACACCTCCTCCTACTCCTCTTTTTCCCCCTCCTTGTCCTCCTTCTACTCCTACTCCTTTGTACCTCTCTCTTCCTCGTCCTCCTCCTACTCATCTTTTTTTTTTTCGTTTGTGGTTCATATTATCTTTCATCAGAGTAATGTTCTTTTTTTCCTTCCTTGTCTTTCTTTCTTACTCATGCGTACCTGACGTCTCCTCATGCACCACTATCACCACCGCCAGCAATAACAACGACACCACCACCACCACCACCACCACCATCATCATCATCCTCACCTCCACCACGATCACCACCACGGCATACAACAACACACTTTTCTACTACTACTACTACTACTATTACTACTACTACTACTACTACCACCACTACTACTATTTTAATAACCGTCACTACCTTTACAACACCACCACTACAGCCACCTTCACTTATCACCACCACGGACGCAGTTACAGCTCACACTTCATTTATTTCCTCTTCCTTCGTTCTCTCCTACGCTTACTTTATTTTTCGTCCTCTCAAAGGTGAAAATTGCCTCTTCAAGTATGTTTATAAATACTTACTAATTTATCTTTATTTAGTCTCGTCTCACACCCTCTTCTTTCATTCCCTCGGAGGAGACAATGGCTGAGTAAATCTTGAGATACAAAAGCTGGACTGCGGCGGCTGGGAAGTGGCTGAAACTGTGAGGAGTTATGAGGAGGAAGGCGGCGGGGAGGAGTGGGGGGAGAGGAAGACTGGGCTTGGCTGAGGCGTCATCTTTGCCCACGGAACTCATCAGATCCTTGTCCATCCCATCTTAAATAAGTCATAAAACAGTCGAGCCACGTCTGCAGGCCTGATAGCGGGAGGCCACTGCGGCCCGGAGAGCGTCAATCCCAGTGAGTGCGAGGGCCACTTCGCTCTTACCGCCGCCAGGAGGTGGGCCCCGCCGCGAGGGGCAGCCCCGACAAAGGGATCTCCACTAGAAGTCTCAATAAATCTTTTTTGTTTCTTTGTATGTAGGGTTGTGTTTTCTGTGTCAGGTTTCGAGGCGGCGGAGAGATTTCGTTTACATTCGTTTTCGTTCTGATTACTAAGAGAGATTGTGATGAAGGCAGCGGCGGCCTCAGCGTGTGTGCAGTAAGGGCGCGCTGCTGCTCCTACAGACTCGTTAATGTGCGCCGAGAAACGACGACCAACAAACCAACGCGTTACAATACAAAATAGTGAGTTTATAGTCAATACATCATCTCTTGTGATGTGCCAATGCCACATATACAGACACAGAAATGTATTTGTTTTGAAGTTCTATTTACGTCCACACACGTACACTTAGCTGAACACACACGTACACTCACGTCTGTGTGTACTCTGAAATTAACTTGTACATGCTAAAGTTTGCCGAGTCATGCACGCTGGCTGACTGACCTCCTGTCACTAAGTTGAGAGCCACAACATTATGACCGCTGGTGGCGTGTCGAGGGAAGAGCCGCGCCGTGGGGGCCCCTGCGGGAGGGATGGGAGCACTGGGGGCGCCTGAAGGACCACCCCTGGCCAGCCTCGCCTCTGCTTGGCCTGCTTCGTGCATCGGCAGTCTTGAGGGGAAGCCGGAGGACGCGAGGGTGCAGAGATCAGCTTTACCTTGACGCGTTTAAGGAGACGGGAACACAAGGGAACCTGCACACGAGGATTGATGGAAATGCGGAAGGCAATCAGTGACACCTGTACCTGCTAACACTGTGACGCGTAAACCCTTTCCACCTGAGGCTCACAATCGGCTGATGTTCACACTCGGAACACTAATTAGCATCCAGCGAACGAGTGGTGTCGGGGGGCATCCACCGCACGCTATATTACAACTCTCGGAATAATTTTTGCTTCACAATTGACAAGATAAAGTAAGCTGGGCGCGGGGAGGAGATTGATAGCCTGGTGGTGAACTACTGCCGACCCGGGCAAAAACAGGGAGGGTGGGAGGAGGAGAAGGAGAAGAGGGGAGACGAGTGGGTGGATGAGGGAAAGGAGGAGAAGGAGGAGGAGGAGGAGCAGACGGCCGAAGCGGAGCAGGAGCTGGAGCGGGAGGGGGAGGGGTAGGAGTAGGAAGGGAAGCAGTGGTAATTGGTTGTTGGGAAGACCGAGTATTTGTTTATTATGGCCATTAAAGTTTATATTTGGCGTCTGGTGCAGTATGTAGCGGCTGACTTGACCTGCCGCTCCCTGGAGACGAACGAGGAGGCGGGAGGAGGAAGGTTATTGAACTCAGCAGTCGAGGGGCAGGAAGAACAAGGAGAAGAAGGGGGAGAAGGAGAAGGAGGAGTTGGAGGAGGAGAAGTCTGTGTAAGGAGAAGGCGGGAGAATAACAGGGAATAATTGGTTAGTGGAATGGGGATAAGGATTCCTTTATAGTCGTTATTAATCGTGATATATAGAGGGAGCTTACTACCGAACCTGCGGGGAGTGTCGGGCGAGATTGTCGGGGAGGAGGCGGCGACTACGACCTGGCGACGGCGGTGGGGTGGGGAGAGAGAGAGAGAGAGAGAGAGAGAGAGAGAGAGAGAGAGAGAGAGAGAGAGAGAGAGAGAGAGAGAGAGAGAAAAGGGGAGAAACGTGACTGACGGGTGATGGACTGGACTGAGGGGAAGGTGAGGGTGAGTGAGGGTCAGTCTCCAGTGTGTGTGTGTGTGTGTGTGTGTGTGTGTGTGTGTGTCACTTGTAGCTTTCCCAGAGTGCCCCTTAGTCCACCTGTAGCGCCGGTCACCTCGCCCTTAAAATTTATTACGGGTGTGTATGGGTGAGTTACGAGCCCCCGTAATGATCGGTCCATTAGCGGGGCCGCGGCAGTGTGTAGCGAGGCCGGTAATTTTTTTCATGGCTGATATTGTTCATTACCGTCGGCCTGATGGTGTGGCGGGAATGCTAACGACGGGAGTAGCCAAAAGGAGAGAACGAGGAGTAAGTGAAGGTGGAGAAGGAAAGGATAGGAGGAGGAGGAGGAGGAGGAGGAGGAGGAGAACAGTATAGGAGAAGAATGAAGATCAAGGGGACGTCAGTACACTCTCCTAAGCTGATCAGTGATTTATCGGACCGCATGCGTCAAGCCTCCCCGGCCGTGAATCATGAGGGAGGAGGCGTCGTGGCCAAACAGATCACTTCATTATCAGCCCGGATGAGCCCGAGTGTCCGAACCTCTGCGTTAATAGTTGGTGGAGATTAAAGTGCATATTAGGATGGTCTTGTGCAGCATGCGAGGTCAGGGGTCAAGGTGGTTATTAATTACGGGGCCGCTCGTTAGCCTCTCCCGGCGTCGGCATGAAGTGTGTTAATATGATCGATTGAGACACATCTTGGTCCGTCTTCTGCGGCGGCCGTGACGCGGATGATGGATGGCGTAATCTGGCGCTCTTTATCGTGTGATTGGCTGCGAGATACGGTCAAGTGACATTTGGATGTCCTCCTTGTCAGGCCGGTGAGGGCGAGGATCGAGGCTACAGGGTTTCGAGGAATGAGTCTCTTTGTGTGGTTGTCTCGTCCTAAGGTTGAGCGGGGACTCAGCCGGGCCACCTGCTCCTGAAATGTTGGCCGCGATAACCGGCCGACGCGCCGCGGGTGTCTCGCGTCGCCGCCGCCAAGATGAATCGAGCGTGATCCTGGAAATCCGCCGGCGGCCCAGCGCAAACAACTGGTTGATGCTGGAAATTAAATCCCAACAATTAGATGAGTAAAAACAATTCAAGAATAATGGTTGGTGTATCAGCGGCGATCTTAACCAGGCCCGGCACGTCACTGGCACGGCTGGCCGACTCGCCTCTCAAAAGGTCTTGGAACTCAATCAGTCGCTACCGCCGCCGCCCTATATGGCGCGCTGCCCTCCGCCGTCCCTGCAAGGCTCAACCGCTGCGCAAAAAAGAAATCAACACGGAGGGGCCGCGGCCGTCACTCTGACATCAATTTCACCGCGGGCTCTGTGGAGTCATACGAATTGAGGATTGATGGCTCGACGTATGATGATTGATGGGGCAGAGGCTTTAGCGGCTGGGAAGATGGTCGGCACAGATAACTCTTTTCATCATCCGCCATCCGGGTGGATGTGTTGCATATTGATTTTTTTCTCGTCACCCACAACTTTGTCCTCGCGGCGGCAAAAGTGGCGTGTGTCAGAAAGAAAACAATTATCTTTACCGAGCAGGAAATGTTGCCGTACGATGGACAAGAAAAAGAGAAGCGTTTGAAAAAGGCGTGAAAAGTGAGTGAGTGGTCGTCCCGCCGCCAGATGTCCTCTTTTGTCGCAGCCCAGCCGCCATGACGACTGCCCTGTTTTTATTCTTAATATCCCTTGATGAAGGCTGTCCAACTTTTTCGGCAGACAGTTTAGGGCGTCACTTCGCGCGCTTTTAATGTGAACATCATTGTCACTTGCAGCGCCGCCCGGCGGACCAGCTCTCGTAATGGCCTTGGGCGCTTTATACGAAAAGTATTTACAACTCTGGATATATTTATGTAATGTCTGAGCCAGTTTGATGCTGTGCCGCTGGAAACTTTCGGCCTCATGTGTCTCTTGAATGAGATTTTAACGCCACCATTATTCTCTTAAATGCCCTAATTAGGAATAAATTCTTTAATAAACGATAAACCAACTCAAGGACTGGATTTATATTGCGAAAAAATCTATGTAACTTAGAGAAGAGCAATTTCGAGAAGTGTGACTCACGCACCAGTAGCCAGCAGCAGCAGCGGCAGTAACGGCAGCGGCGGCGGCGGAGGAGCCGGCAGGAGCAACCCCTTGGCCCCCCTCCCGAGGCTTCCCTCCCCACAAGTACCACAAGGCTCACCACAGAGGGGGCGGTGGGATGGACCAGCAGGGGGGGGGAGGAACAGAAGCCCCCACACTCCTGTTGCCCCGCCTGCAGGGCCAGAAAAATAGTATGTTCTTCTTTATTCCTTCCTTCGTCATATTTTTGTGTTTGGTGCTACTCGCGTTCCCGCTGGACATCGTGATTTCGCAGAGTATTTCGTCCTTACCTGTTTGTTTCATCATGCCCTGTCTCCTCGCGATGCCCAGCCTTGTCTGTAGCATACCTTTTTCTCTCTCTCTCTCTCTCTCTCTCTCTCTCTCTCTCTCTCTCTCTCTCTCTCTCTCTCTCTCCGTCCCTCACTCGTGTAATGTGGGGTGATAGTGAAGGGTATCACACCTGATAATCTACCTCTCCTCTCCACCCCTCCACTCCGTTTCTGCCTCGCGCCTCCACACACAGACACCCAGGTAGGCTCCGTTTAGTTCGGTGGCCTCACTAAGCACTAAGGAAGGGACCAAGAGAAGGGACAACGGTTGAGGGGGTGAATGGGCAGAGTGGCGGGGAGGAGGAGGAGTGGGAAAGGACGGGGAAGGGTAAGTGATGGGTTGGGGATTGTCCATATAAGAGGGAATGGGTTTTGAGATGGGATTCCGCTTTAATTCCGATACATGAGTCGCCCGAATGCAGGGATCGTGGAATTAACGAGTGTTGCGCTTCGGCTCGACACGAAGGAGAAGTTTTGAGCGAAATGAAGAGTAAAAAGGGAGATGAAACCGAGGAGAAAGAAAGAAGAAGAGGTAAGAAAGAGAAGTTAAAGAAGGAACAAGTAAGAAATGTGGAGTTGAGTGGATATAACGAGCGTGGAAGGTTGTGTGAGATGTTGAAGGAAGTCCAGGCGAAGTATTGACGACGATACAATAATATACACGGACGCTAGCTTGTGGAGAAGTGACCTTGCTTGGCTGTCGGCTTGCCCGTTCACACTTGGCTTGAAGAGGCCGTCTGTGTGACAGCCGGCCCGTCGCTCCCACCCGCCCTCCTCCCCTGAAATAAAAACTCCACTCCTGGTCACCTTCGGCCTTTCTCACATTTTCCGTTCTCCTGATCACGTTACGGCGGTGAAGGGAGTGGAAGGAGGAAATGCTCGGCGAGGAGTACGTGCATCAGGCCTCTCGCGGCAAGTCGTTTGAGAATAAGCGATGTGTTCAGGTGGACGTGTGATGCATTGAAGTTCGTCCCTCAAAGGTTCCCCCGCCTCCTCGCCCGACGAAGCATTCTGAAACCCATTTTGGAACATGTGAATAGTGGTCATTACAGGTTCTAATCCGCTAATCACTATCTAATATCAACACAAGCCACATGTAAAGGAATTCGGTCCCCTTTTCAGACGTCTTTTCGTCGACGCTGGGCGGTGTGGCTAATTTCACTGATTCATTTGAGCCGTGCGCGCCACCCTCCCGTGGGCGTGTGGCGGCGCAGGACGCTGCCTCATAACAGTCCGGCGACATTGTGTTAGAGGCTTGAGCGGCTGAATACAAGACGCAAGGCAAGCCCTTCTTCAGGTGGGCGCGAGGCAAGTCTGATCCTTTATTGTTACACCGCTTGTCTGTATTGACTCTCCGGGCAGCATTATCGTGGGCGGCGGGCATGTGTGTGTGTGGCCAAGTTACCCCTTCCTCCCCTGCCGACCTACCTCTCCCCCCGACGCCCACACATTATGACGACTGGAGAACGACGCGCACCTCCCTCGCCACTCCCCGAAGGATTTGTAATAACAGTGACGCCGAAAGGACTTCGCGTTCCTTTTTTTCACCGCACGACTCATTTCATTTGCTCTTCCATTAGCCGGTGGTGCCTTTTGTGCTCAGGATTGTCGGGCTTAGTTAGACGTTTTTATCGGCTCGACGTATGACCGCGTGAGGACGCATTAGACGAGCGGCACACAGACGCTGTTTGCCGGTAATGGTGAAAGGGCTGGAGGGGGGATGGGGCGGCAGGCGGTCTTTCTCGGTCTTGCCGTATATGTGCGGGAGTGGCTGCCTCTGGTGGGGTCGTTCATCCTATGTTACTTATCGACGGTCACTAAAACTCTCACCTTTGTGCCGGCTGTGCAGCACCTGCAGGACACCGCTAAAGGAAAACACGGGAGGGAGGGAGGAAGGCAAGTCCAAACCTTTATTTCGTCTTTGGTTTGCCTCCCTGCGAGGCTTAGGGCGACGGACGGGCGCGGGCGTGATGAGGTGACGGGCTGGGAGGAGCGAGGATTACCGGAGCACCATAATGGGGCTGACGGGAGAATCAGCCATTAAAAGCCTTTCAGCACTTGGGTGTTACGAGTCTCAGGGCGGGAGGTGCCGGTGTCCACGGGGCGCCCAGCGACGAGTTTCCTTACCTATTTTATTCACTCTTTCGGCTGTTGAATCTGATATCAAATTCCATTAAGGTTCCTCTCAATGGTTAAATACACAGTCATCAGCAGCGTGATAGGTAACTATGTATAAAGTTTGTTTAACTCAGAAATGAAGTTGAAGTGAGGAATGTAGGGTTGACAACACTGATAGTCCCACTGTCGGAGAGAGAGAGAGAGAGAGAGAGAGAGAGAGAGAGAGAGAGAGCTATGGTGCCCATGTGTGGCTCTCGTGTTCCCTTTGTAGTGGACGGACTCAGGTGAAGGACAGGGGACGCCTCGACAGGCTCTCTAAAGACACTTTGATGGCTTCGTGGGGTCGGCTGTCCCCGCCCGGCCAGCACTAATGAGGGATAAAGGATGCAAGCAGAACATCGGCGCCACTCTTTACCTCACATTTTATTCATGTTTCATATTCCTCTACTTTTCCTCATCTCTGCTCCTCCACTGTATTTCCCTTCTTTTTCATTCTCCCCTCCCTCACTCCTTTATTTAACCTATCCATAGATTCCTCTCTTCTCTTCATACTTTCCTCCCTTTTATCCATATTTTCCTTCATTTTATCCTCCACTGCATTTCACTTGTTTCATGCCTCTCTCTCTCTTCTTTATTTAACCTTCCATCCATACGTTCCTTCCTTCTATCCACACTTTCCTCCCTTCCTCCTATAACCTTTTATCCGTTCGCTTTCGTCGTGGCCTCATGCGAACAAACTTTGGGGTGTTCTCAAAAAATGGAGTGGTCCCGCCCCTTCGACCCTCCTCCATCCCGACCGTCCTGTAACTTAATGCCTTCTGCCTTATCTTCTGAAGAAAGGCTTTGATCCCACCTTATGCTGGGCCCGACGCTGCCCACTGATTACATCACAGCCTCAGAAATGCCAGGTTAAAGCATTCGCCCATTTCGTATAAAGACAAGCGTGCTCCAGTGTGCTCACCGGGGACGTTGTGAGGTAAGGTTAGTTTTCAGAGTCTGAGAGAGGATAAAGGATGGACGACGCCTTTTCCGTTACTCTCTTAGAGGTGGAGAGCGACATATTGTGAGTGAAAGGATCGACTCCGCCTCTCGGGGGATTCAATCCTATCTGACGTGGGCCGCTGATGCTCAGATTAGCTTGGGTTTCTTCACCGATACTCTTGCTATTTTTTCTGTATGTGTCATGTAAAGCTTCGGACTGACAACCCACAATCAGCATGAATGGAAAGTATGTGCGAGCATTTGGCATCATTGTTTGTAGAACACGCCTGCGTTAAGGAGGCAGATGTGAGGCTGC
>NC_066525.1:9201201-9206201 GCF_024679095.1 Eriocheir sinensis
CCTCCTCCTCCTCCTCCGCCGCCACCCCCTCCCTTCCTACCCCCCACCACACACATCCTTCCCTCACCCCCCTCCTCCCCTCCACCTCTTCAGAGCTCTACCTGAACTAACAGCTTGACTGCCCCACCTCTTCCTCCTCCTCCACACACACACACACACACACACACAAGTAACTCCTTCCTCCTTCACCATCCGATTTTAATTACGTTTCGAAAAAATAAGTCGAACGGCAAAGTTGTATGTTTTTCTACCTCTTTTTTTCGTGCCGTGTTTTGGTTGTCGAGTGGCTGCTGCGAGTTTTTTTTTTCCTCCGGGGCACAGAGAGTCCTCAGAGACGGGCTGTGACGGGACAGATTTCCCTCCCTTTACTTCTCTTCCTCTCTATCAGTCTCCCTCTCTTTTCTTGTCTCCTTAACCTTCCCCCTTGCCATGTGCTGCTCCGTTAACCCCCTCCCACTCTACGCCTCCTCCTACCTCCCCATCCCCCTCCTTCACCTTACTCGACTTCCACGCCTACTCCTCAGCTTCCTCTTCCTCCTCCTCTTCCTCCCTCGCCTCGTCTGTAGTGTACTTGTCGTGTGTCGTAATTAAACTCTGCGTCACGAATTTACTCGAGCGAGGCTTCTTACTCGTGTCATTTGCAACTAGGGTTAAGTTTTCCTTGACCGCCTGCCCCTCCCCCTCCCCCATCTCTCTCTCTCTCTCTCTCTCTCTCTCTCTCTCTCTCTCTCTCTCTCTCTCTCTGTGTGTGTGACCTCCACCAAACAAAAAAACAAATAATTGTACCTTTTATATTTTAAACCTTCACTTTTCCCTTAATCAATTGAACATGACCAATACCTGCAGGGAACCGGACGAGTTTGTGTCAAATAAAAAATAACAATAGTGGAGGCACAACTGGGGGGAAAAAGAGAGGATGGAGCATGAAAATAACAGTAACGCGAATTAACGCCAATAACTGGAGCCAGTACATCAGCATTAACACTGCCACAAGCACTGTTGGCAACAAATAGAGTAGTTCACTGTGGCGGAGCGCTATTACCGAAAGATAAATCGGCGACATCAACTGAAGCGCTTGTATCCACGGACAGAGTAGTGATAACGACAGACACACGACCGGCAGGAGCACCGGCGCCGCCACGCACTGACAGCCACGTACCGCTGAAAACAGCCGCCCGCACGCACTGACAGCAACGGACCGCTGAAAACAGCCGCCCCACCCACTGACACCCCACGGACCGCTGACAACGGTCACCGCCACCCACTGACAGCCCACGGACCGCTGACGACAGCTTCCCCCACCTACTGACAGCCCACGACCCGCTGACAACGGCCGCCGGCACGCACTGACAGCCCACGAACCGATTACAACAGCTGCCCCCTTTACCGACAGCCTATGGAGCGCTGACAACAGCCTTCTCCGCCCACGGACACTCCACGGACCGCTGACAAGAACGGCCTTTTGAGATATTCACATATCCGAGTTTTTATTACGACATAGAATAATCTGTGTGTGTGTGTGAGAGAGAGAGAGAGAGAGAGAGAGAGAGAGAGAGAGAGAGAGAGAGAGAGAGAGAGAGAGAGAGAGAGAGAGAGAGAGAGAGAGAGAGAGAGAGAGAGAGAGAGAGAGAGAGAGAGAGAGAGAGAGAGAGAAGAAAAATAGAGTACTTTTATTTGAATGGCTTTCTCTCCGCCCTTCAGTCTTCGTGTGTGTATCCTCCACATTCCGAGGCGTCTCCTGTCTGGCGGCGGTCCTTCGACTTCGCCTTCTGGGCCACGAGTCCACGTACACGAGCGGGGGCTGACGTGTCTCCCCCTTGCCTGCCGCGGCGCAAGAAAAGTCTGTTATGCATATTCGTATCACTTGCTTGCAAAAGTAACGGTGATCGTTGTGAGAAGGATACTCAAGCCTCCGATGAAACCTTTTTTAGTTTTATTAATATTGCTCTCTTTATAGTTCGTGTTATTGTTGTCGTCGCGTATTGTTTTATCTCTGTAATTATCGTTGAGCTGCACCATCACTCGTCGCGTTCATTTTTTTCACTCACCCCTCCACGTTTAGTCTTTTTGTATCCTTCACCCCCCTCCCCTTCCCTGCACTCCACGGCTCCCCCACGCCCCCTGTGCCTGAGCCTACCCTCCACGCCACGCCTACAGCGCCACTTGCCGCGGTGAGTCCACTTCCTACGCCCGGCGCATCACAGCCACCAACATGCTTTGCGAGCAAGTGACATTTGATGGTGCCCTTGGAGGAGGCAGGGAGGGACACGCCCCACCCCTCTCCTCTCCCGCTGCCCCCACCACCGGCTTCTTCACTGCATCCTCCCACTGTTCTGCCCGCTGCTTGCCACCATCCTGCCGCTCCTCATCCCCGCAGCCTCCGCCTCAAGGTCACCCTTATGTTGTGCCTCCACCACGTGCCCCGCTGTCGTGATCTTCACAGCCAGTCCCCCGCCGCCAGACTTATGTGTATTACACACCCAGTTGTTCATCTTCCTTTCCGAGCTGGTCGGTACATGAGTACTTGAGGAAACATCGGGAGGCAAACTCTGGTAACCCGACGTCACACTGGCACTGTGTTCCGACCAAGGACAGATGTGACGGAAATGAACGCCGACGTAGCTACAGCGTATGCCCCCAACTCTACCTTTACCTTGCACGAGTAATGAGTGATGAGGTGGCCCGCTGCTGATGGGTGGAGTCTGCGTGGCGGCACTGGTGGGGGGTGAGGGTGTGTCGTACAGTATATGTGGCAAAGACTGCAGTATGTCATATCTGCATGCTTTAAATGTGAGGGGTGTTTTATATAGATATATATATATATATATATATATATATATATATATATATATATATATATATATATATATATATATATATATATATATATATATATATATATATATATATTTATATATATACACACACACACACACACACACACACACACACACACACACACACACACACACACACACACACACACACACACACACACACACACACACACACACACACACACACACACACAGCCATATATGCTGAACACATTTTATTTGCTAATTAATGCCGTCGCACACTTTTCCTGGTCTCCTCGTCACGCGGTGTCCCGCCGCACGTCGTGTCGGGCTGCTGCCAATAACATGGGCTGTCTGTTTAGTGTCGCGTGGTATTGACATGTTTGTTGATTCCTTTATTATACACGTAGTTGTTTTTTTCGCGCTGGAAGGCCTCGGCCTCTTGCAACGATTAGAGTAAATTTAGTTTTTATATGTCTGCTCAATCTCATGGAGACTGGTAAAGATTATTATTATTACCTCCACGAAATTAGGTTGATCCATTGTTGCCCAAGCCAAGTAAAAACATAAAAAAACCTAGCTTGTGAAAGCTTAGCGCCACGCCCTAGGTGAGCCTCTCCGGCCGGGCCCAGCGACGAGCGACCTCGCAAAACCTGGAGGTGTGGCGACCAAAATGTGTGCGTGGCTGTCTGGTGTTGACTTACGTAAGGTCACCCGGGGATCCAGCGCGCGTCGTCCCCCAAATGATGGATTGAAAGTGGACAACGATGGATGTAGCCACCGAGTTCTTCGTTTGGCTACGACTTGGATGCTTCTGTCTCTTGTGTTTCCCTTATGTAGCCCGTTGGTTCTCACTCTCTTGGTTGATAAGGCACTTTGTTTTGCTGTGTGTGCGTATCCGACGCGCTGTACATTTTAGTGCGGGAGGGATGAAGGAACAAAGATGAGTATCAGTAGTGTGTCGAGGCCGCGGCCGACGAGGGATGTCCGTCAGAGCAGGATGGATCGCTCTCTCGTGTCATCGGTGAAAATCTAATGATGATGAAACGCCGCCTGCATCCTAGTGAAACGCTCAAGGGGAGGAAAACAGTCTACTAGTTATTTTTAGTGTGTATCGAGGCCGTCACGTCTTGGGGGAACAAGACCCGCCGTGACGGAGCGGGACGGAGAAGGGCCCGTCAGCACTGAGAGGACGGTGAAGTATGCGGGGTTGGCGTCTGCTGTTTTGATGTGTTTGTATACGTGTTATGCATTATTTTGTCTACGACACTATATTTTTCAGTAAAGTTTTCCAAAACGATGTGTTCATAAAGCTACTTTTAAGCCCAAGCAGCGGACAAAGGAGTGTGGAGTGACATCTTGCCGAAGGAGGAAATAATAGAGCGGCGCTGAACCTGGCTCAGGAGGCGTGTTGGGGGGCGGGGGAGCCCTACATGTAAACAAACAAGCGAGGGCTCGTGTATCAGATGAATGAGTCGGGTCTTGACAGTGCTATGTGGCCGGCAGGCAGCGGGAACGGCCTATTGTCCGCCTCAATGTGACAGATAGCCGCGGCGGTCCCGGGTAAATAGTGGCATGCCACGATCAATTTCATTAGGTAATGCCCTTGAGGCGGCGGCGGTGGGGGCGGCCCACTCTCGCCGGCCTGATGTACGACCTCCGTGTGGTGGGCGCTGACCAGCCTCCCGTCGCCGCACCGCCACCCCGGCCCCTGCATTATGCGGCCACCACTCAATAAGGGAGTCGTTGTACCAACACCCTCAGTCACTCCGTCCCACAAGGGATAACAAGCCCAGCTCTTCTGTCTCATTATCATCACGTCTTTCTCATTCAGCAAATTGCTCTTGTGTGTTTTATCCATCCCAGATTCTCCTTCCCTTTCCTCCATTACCAGTCTCTTCCTTTCTCTCCTGCCTCCCCGTCTCCTTCCCGTCTCTCCGCGCCGGCCTTCTCCCTCTGTGACGTGACTGTCAGGGGTTGACATGACAAATGGAATAACAGTGATTCATGTCGGCACACTGGATCGAGGAGCAACTATATCTAAGCCAGACATTTCGTCGTTAGCCGGAAGATAGGAGGAGGAAGGGAGAGCGGGGAAGATTGAAGAGGAAGAGGAGGAGAGGGTGCAAGGAGATAAGAAGAGAAGAGATAATAAGAGGGAGAGGGGAAGAGGGTACGTACTCTGCTAGTGACAGAAGGGAC
>NC_066525.1:9211201-9226201 GCF_024679095.1 Eriocheir sinensis
GAAGGGATGAAAGAAAGAACGAAGGAAAGAAAGACTCGAGCGTGTTGCCGGGCTCAAGGTTGGCAGATTATTTAAGCATTTTATATGAGAGACGTGGCGCAGTGTCTTGTCCCTCAAAGATTAATATGGACACAAAAAAGAGCAGGACATCGGCGGCACCATAAAGGCCGGCCCGCCGCCCTTGCCCCCTCGTGTGGGTCCCGCAGCGCCGTGCTTCCCGCCGTCTACAGTACCGACGCCGCCTCGCTCATCGCTCATTAGAACTCACCTGTCGGGCTTGGTTAGTATATGATCACGAGGTGTGACGCCGGTACAGGCTCGCCGCGCCGCTCTGGTATGCTCCCTCCATTACCTCCTCCTCCCCACGACGCCTCGCAGCCAGCATCTTAAAGACCCTTGACACCCAGCACATCAAAACGGCCGCCAGCGAGGAATAGAGCCACGCCGAGCTGGATGTCACAAGAGCGGGTTTGCAAGTGGCTCCTCGCGGGATTATGGGCCGTAGTGGGTCCCGGCGTGCAGCTTTGTCTCGGGCGAGGGAGGACGGATCGTGTCAGTGTCTGTGGTCGTCTCCCGGCGTGACCGGTCTTATCACTCGGGCTTCATATACATGTCACAGGTGGCACGGACGCCGCGCTGTACCTCACTGCGGCCTCGCGGGGACTGACCTGCCGAGGATGTTGGGCTGCCTCGGGTAAAAGTCGAGCTGTGGAGTTTTTCGCGATATTTAGGTGTTTTATTGGGCTGTTTTGTTGTCCTTTATCTGCCGTTGACTCGCAATGGACGTAAAGGAAACGGTGGACAAGGGTGAGTGTCTACGCCCCGCCCACCTGTTTCTGAGGCCGGTGGAGGCGAGGTGAAGAGCAGCAGGTCCTCAGCCGCAGCCACAGCATCAAATTATTCTTTTATCCCTGACACATCAAGGAATTCTTCTGTTGTAAACTCTCATGTTTTGTGAACACCCTAAAGTTTATCATTGCTCACAGGAAATGTATTTATTCTTAATATCCGTCTGCCGGATCCAATGCAGACAGTTTTATTTTTCTCTCCTCTTTAATATTTCAACGTCATGGTCATTCTTGTTTCACGGCGAGGTGATGGACGTTTCATTTAGGATTGCAAAAAAAGTGTTTCATGCTCGAGAGAAGTGTTGATGATCTAGTTGTCAGGTGTCAAATGGTCCTCTTCCTCTCCAGCCTCTCCCCCGTCACTCACCTCTCCCACTCCACCTCGCTCCCAACCCTCACCCACAGCTCCCCTCCTCCCTGCACCTCCCCTCCCCAATCTCTCCCCGGTAGTGGTCACCTGTTTATCTCGTGCCGCCACCCTTCTCTGGACACATAACTGACGAGTGTAATTACTCCCAAAGGTCATGTTCCTAATGGTTTCTTTTTTCTCTCCCACAGGTAAGTGTTGACGGCAGGTGTTGCAGATTGAGTGAGACGTGCAGCTTCCGGGCTCGTGAGTGTGAGTTGATCCCTTCTTCCGGTACCTGCCCAGTCAAAGGCGAGGCGGTGCGATATTCCCGTTTGTTTATTACCGTGTCCAATGTCAACGTTATATATGTGGCTTTTTCTTCTCTCCCTGTACTACAAGCTTTTAGACTGTAGCTCTCGTTATCAGCCCCTATACTCGTGGGTTAGTTCTCTCTCTCTCTCTCTCTCTCATACACACACACAGACACCACACATCAATATAACAATTCTCACGTTTTACAATTAACCTCTTCGCTCCTCTCTACACTCTTAGCCCCCATCATCAGCCTCCCCCCACTCCTCCCCCTCCCATGCCCCTGGCCACAAGACGGGCCGCTCTCTGTCATTTCGTCAATAGGCCTTAATGGACGTCACTTAGCACCGCGGAGCTCGTGCGACAGACGGTGAAGTAGGTCGCTCTTCCCGCCGAGTGACGCCCACCGAGATGGCCTTTCGAGACAAGTTCATTCTGTAACGCTTTAACCCCCGTGCGATGGACACTGATCCTTCGTGCGTCTTGAGTTCTTTTATTTACTAGGACAGAGAGAAAAGAAAAGAGAGAGAGAGAGAGAGAGAGAGAGAGAGAGAGAGAGAGAGAGAGAGAGAGAGAGAGAGAGAGAGAGAGAGTGGGGGGTATAAAAACTAACAGGGGCCATGTGGGTCTTCACATAATGTTTCATTAGACGAGGCTGCCGGTGCCATAAACGGCCCCGGGAGCTGCAGGCGGCGGCCAGGTGGCGGGAGGCGGCACCTGCGGGCCCTCTCAGGTTAATATTGGCGCTTAAGTAACCCGGGGACGCCGATAGCTGGGAACACATTCTGGCCAAGTTGTTCTTTTTTGTGTCACGTGTGTCTACCGATCACTTTGTACCTTAAAACACAAGTTGCCTGTCGCCTGAGCATCTTCCCTCACTCTTTCGTCCCTCCTCGCCTGGTTTGCCTAGAGCATGGCCTAGAGGGTGACACTGCCTGCGTCGTGTGGGCCTCCACCTGTGTGGCAGCAACAGCCCCGCACCAGCACCTGCAACCTTAAAAACTCACGCTCTGTAAAATGTTTAACTGTTGCTCAGTGTTTTAAATAAGACACAATGGCAGCGCCTTGAGAGCGACATGTTCGGTTTTAGGGCCACGGCTTCCTCTTGTACCGGTTTGGGTCATCAAAGCTTTGTAACCCCGCCATTGTACGGGCGACCTCCTGACCCCACTTAATCCTGAGGATCAAGGCGATGGCGTCTAATTCCGTGTTGTCTCCTCGGCCTTTGTCGTGGAGGCGCGCCGGGTCGTGCTCCGCGGCCACACTCCACTGACGGAGTGACGACCGGCGGGCCACACACGGGCCTCCTCCGCCGCCTCGTGTTGATCAGCTCACGCTAATCTACTCACACATTGCACGGCTGTCTCCTTTTAGCCAGGTGCTGTTTTTCTTCTGGCCCCCTCGAGATAGGGGTCAGGCGGGTCACACAGAGGTCACCGTTTGGGGCATTTTTCCGCTTGATGCCTCGCCGGATAGCGCCGCGCACAGCTTTCCTTTCTGGGGCGTGAGGCGCGTCGCTGCGTCCCTTCACCCACACCCCGCCTGTGAAAAGTAGAGGCTTGAGGCGTGTTGTGGCAGTGAATGGCGCCCGCTGGTCCCTGATCTCCCAGCATTACCAAGCCTTGTGTTAGCAATTCACGGAGATTAGAGTGTATCGTCCTGCGTTTTCTCTTCCTTTCTTTGGTTGCTGCCTCAGACGTGGAGGAAAAGCCGAGTGTTATTATTATTGTTTTTGTTATTGTTGTTATTTTTATTATTATTATTATCATTATTATTTTTTTATCATTATTATTATTATTATTACTGCTACTGCCACTACTACTACTACTACTACTACTACTACCATGGTTATCCTTGAAGAATCATTTCCGCATTCAGATGTTTTAGATTCTTTCCTCCACCTCGCATCGCTCCACGTTTCTCCATCTTCCACCTTTCGACCCTCAAACACAGCCTCGTCAACACACACACACACACACACACACACCTCATCCACTATACACCTCCACCTTTCCATCCGTCCTCTTTGTCCACCACATCTGCCATTCGCCTTCCCTGCCGCCCTGCCGCCCTCCGCCGCCATTTCACCCTGCCACCCTCTGCCCCGCCGCCCGTCACTCTGCCGCCGCCACCCTGCTGACCCGCGCCACCTCCCTCAGCAGTAAATGTCCAGAACAGCTTCAGATCGCTTCTCCTAATTCTCATTCCATGTTTTCTCCTCACGACTATCATATCACCTCTTCAGCCTCCTCCTCCTCCTCCTCCTCCTCCTCCTCCTCCTCCTCCTCTTCTCCCTTCTACACAGAGCATGCCTAATCTTCCTGCCTCTCCCTAACGTCACTCTTATGCTCTTTTCCTTCATTCCTCTTCCACATTCTCTCTCTCTCTCTCTCTCTCTCTCTCTCTCTCTCTCTCTCTCTCTCTCTCTCTCTCTCTCTCTCTCGCTCTCTCTCTCTCTCTCTCTCTCTCTCTCTCTCTCCTCTCTCTCTCTCTCTCTCTCTCTCTCTCTCTCTCTCTCTCTCTCTCTCTCTCTCTCTCTCTCTCTCTCTCTCTCTCTCTCTCTCTCTCTCTCTCTCTCTCTCTCTCTCTCTCTCTCTCTCTCTCTCTCTCTCTCTCTCTCATTCTTCATCGGTCCCCTCCCTCGCCACACCTCATTTCCCCTCCACAACAACTCCCTCCCTCCTCTCCCTTCCTCTACCTGCCCTCTTCCTCCCCTCGTCCCCTTCCCTTCCCGCAGTATCTCACTTCGCCCTGTCATTTACGGTCTTGGTCTTGCTAATCTTCAATCCGAATGCATTCAGACCCCAACAATCCGGTCGGAGTCATAAAACGAAGCTCATTTAGGCCCGGCCGGTCACGTTTTGAGATCTGTGGCTGACGTAAACTCGCGGCAGGGGCAGGAGGGGGGGAAGATGCCAGCCTGATACTTGCCCGGCGCGCCCCCGCCCTCGCCCCGCTTCCCGCCTGGGCCACTGGGAAGGCGGAGGTGAGGGACAGCTAAGTGTGCTCCTCCAACACGCTCGTGGATATTAATAGGGATGAAAAAGCGAGATGAGGCAAAAGAAAGGAAAAAAAAACCTTTGATGCTTTGATACCTTGTGTGTGTGTGTGTGTGTGTGTGTGTGTGTGTGTGTGTGTGTGTGTGTGTGTGTGTGTGTGTGTGTGCAGCCCTTCAGATGCCCGAGAGAGTGCCCGCGACTGTCCGCTACTTTGGGCCTTAGCGAGGGGCTCCTCAAGGGTCACTCGGACATCAAAACGATAACATCCTCGTGTGTGTCATAAATAAATGAAACTGAGGTGAGGAAACGTGCAAGAACATTGAAGTTGGGATAAATATGACCAATGGCTTTTTTTCCCCTTGTGGGTCTTAATGTCGTGTCAGTCACTCAGCCCATGTCTGGCCGGAGATTGATGGTGGATCCCAAATAAAGGCTTGGATAATGTTGTCTGGTAGGCCATGCTTGACTAGCCGTCTTTGGATCCTTCTCTTGTTCGTCCCTCCCATTGAAATCCCCGAAGTCATGATTGCGCGACGAGTTACCGCAGCATAAGAAGTGTCCATCTCGCTTTGTTCGGTTTCCCCTTTGGATCGCCCACGTCGAGGCGGCAGTGTCGCAGTCCCACAAAATCCGGTTTTTTACGGTCTCTTTTTTTTCGGCCCGTGTGTTACGAGTTGGTTACCTTACCGAATGTGAGAGAGGAGGGCTTAGGGTGGCGCCCCTCCGCTGCCCTGCGATGAGAAGCAACGCGAAAAGAAATGGTAAAGTGGCCAGAGGGAGAGAGTCGGGCGCCGTCGCATCTGGCACTGTCACAAAGTATCGGTCGATATTATGTGTTTGTGTCGGGCAGAACAAGGCGCGTCACAGGCCGCAGCATCTCCCCGTCCGTCACGCTCCTTCCTTAACTCGTCTTGGTGATATATTCGCCTGACACTTACTTGTTCGTGGTCAGAAATCAGTTTTTTTTAAGAGTCCTTATAGGAAACCTCGGCGAACCAAAGATGTCGTAAAGGATCGCAGTGATGCCTGAGAATGGTCAGTTAATTTGATTTGAAATTAATGACCCAAGACGTATTGTTGCTCACTTGTGGTGGTGGCCTGGCGGCAGACCTTCGCACTGATGACCAACATCTTTTAAAGGCGAGTTTGCTTTAAGGAAATGTAAAAGTCACTGTGAAAGCGTGAGTCGTCTATACTCTTATCAATTTATTGGTTCTTAAATAAAGTCTAAATGACTGTTCGAAGCCTTCCAGCAAGAACACACTTCATCCCCGAGGCCGGGCTATCACTCTCACAGCTTTCTAGAGGCCGCACGATCACTCTCCACCTGACCCTCTCCAACAAAGCGGAGGATGTCCCGGCTATCCTCACCTTCCTCTGAGGAGTGAGTCAAGGGCTCTCCACCTCTCCCACTCTTTTGATCTCGACGTGACTCCACTCTCGACGGTCACTAAAGAGCACAAAGCAACAGTCAGGGAAAAAGCTTCAAGGGATGTCGTTCCGAGCCTCTCGAGAAGACGGGCTCCGCGGATACTCGGCGGCCGTCCTCAGGTGCCACAAAGGACTGGCGGCGTGCGTCTTGAGGCGTGCCCGACAGATGCCACGAGGGGGAGATGTTAGCACACAGTCCGGGAGGCGGAGGCATGAATGCGTAGCGTCAATGAAGCCCTTCACTGGGTCCAGGGCAGCACATCTTCCCCCTGGACGAACTCAAGAGGTTCATTGGCTCAGCTTGAGAAGTGGGAGCAGGGCAGGCGGGCGGCGAGGGGCGGCACGAGGGTCTTTGTGTGCTGCGGCTCCCCGACCTCACCCCTGCCGCCGCTGCTGCTCTCTCCTCTCGAGCATCGTTGAGGCTCTCGGTGCTGTCTCCCATTCGTGAAGCTGCATTCTGATGCTCATTCAGTCACTCAGGGAATGTTTTCTCTCGAACCACAGTAAGTAATTGCGAAATGTATTTGTCTGACTGTGATTAACTGGAAACACTTTAATTCTGTTTGCCTGACCTGTACAGACCTCCAGCGACCCTTCCACCAGTGACCTCCTCGGCAAGGCTCTTACATAAGGTTGACGTCCCACCGAGGGAAAGGCGCCCCAGTACGTACCTTCGTCTGCTCGTGTCCGGGTTGTAGGCTCGCCTCGCCGTGCTCTTTCCCTAGAGCACGCTGAAAACCTGATTCCTGGAGTGGTGGGAGTGTGTCGCCACCCCTCCAGTTTTTCTTTTATCTGTCTGTCTGCCTGTCTGTCTGTTTACACCTCTCTCTCTCTCTCTCTCTCTCTCTCTCTCTCTCTCTCTCTCTCTCTCTCTCTCTCTCTCTCTCTCTCTCTCTCTCTCTCTCTCTCTCTCTCTCTCTCTCTCTCTCTCTCTCTCTCTCTCTCTCTCTCTCTCTCTCTCTCTCTCTCTCTCTCTCTCTCTCTCTCTCTCTCTCTCTCTCTCTCTCTCTCTCTCTCTCTCTCTCTCTCTCTCTCTCTCTCTCTCTCTCTCTCTCTCTCTCTCTCTCATTGTATTGTGTATGTGTGTATGTATGCATGTGTGTGTGTGTGCATGTGCGTGCGTGCGTGTGTATGTCTTGAATGATTTAGCACAGATGTTTCGTCGTCTCAGGCTCGACTGAAAGCAAGGAGGTTGACAGGAAGCACCATGGAAGAGCAGCGCAGAGAGGGGAGGAAGCAGAGAATGGAAAGGGAGGAAAGAGAGGGGCGGAAAGGGGCAAGGGAGAAATATAGGGAGGAGTGAGAAATGTTTGGGAGGGAGGGAGAAAGGGAAGGAAGGAGAGCTAGGGATGACTGAGGAGAGAGAGAGAGAGAGAGAGAGAGAGAGAGAGAGAGAGAGAGAGAGAGAGAGAGAGAGAGAGAGAGAGAGAGAGAGAGAGAGAGAGAGAGAGAGAGAGAGAGAGAGAGAGAGAGAGAGAGAGAGAGAGAGAGAGAGAAGTAGGATATGACGTGAAGGGGCGCAGCAGCAGCGGCAGCATCACTAGGGGGAAGGATTTCTATCAGGCGGGATTAGGCGAGATGAGAGATACTCGCGTGATTAATGGTGCGAGATGGACGAGGGACGATAAGCGAGGCCGGAATGAGCTGCAATATATCCTTTTAGAAGCAGATGTAATATAAACGAAGTAAGAGCAGCACAAAGGAGAGGGGGAAAAATGAACGGGCAAAAAATATAGGCGGATCTGCGAGGGAACCCGTATTCCCAGATGCAGGCAGGAGAGGCGGAGGGGAGCCGCATGCATCAAAGGGCCGGGAAACAACTTAACACGCACGATAGAACTTGGATGGCCGAGGATCAGGAGACTGAAACAACGTATGAGGAAAAATGAGGACTATGACGCCCCAGGGCTCAGCGGAGACCTACAGGACGGGCTTACACAGCACAGTCGTCCATACTGGGAATGGGCGCCGTAATGGTGGTTTATTGAGGGCAGGCAAGACCTACACATTTACCGGACAAGACGCGGCGCTGATGCTGCTGCGACGCGGACACGTTCAATTAGTAAAGTCCAAATCATGGTTAATTTAAGTTTGCATTCAGCAGAAAGGGGACAGAGCGGCAGTAACGGTGCTAAAGAGAATGATTAAGGTTGAAAGGATGGAAAGAGTGCACAAGGGGCGTCATATATATGGATGGAGGGGAGGAGGGGCATTGTAATTGAAGGGATTGTTACAGGGGAGGGGAGCGTGCATTATGAGTTTGCAGGTTCATGTGATGACCACGTTTGCAAAATGGTTTTCATGGCCCGCCTAAAGTTGGAGGAAATTTTTTCGTGCTGCAGGAGTGGGCGGCATGGCCCTGGCAGGCGGCGGGGCTTCACTGTGCCGGCTGGAAGGGAACGAGGCGTGCATGCATGTGTGGTGTGTGGCGGCGGCGGTGGAGGTGGGTTGTTCTTGCCCTCCCCACACCGACGCCACGGACACCTCCTCCTCCTCTTGCTCCTCTTCCCCTTACGTTGCGATCTTGCCTCTCAGCATCAAGTAGTTTAATGCGAGATAAATATTAACACAGAATGTATATAAAAGTCAAAGTCTTCAGCTATAAAATATACACCATTTATCTTTTTTTTTTTTTCTTGAGCTCATCCTCCGTCAGCAAACATTCATCCCCTTTACTTGAGCGCCCCGCAACATTCATATTTGATTTTGATCGAGTAAAAACGGGATGCATTAGTTTTCGCAAAAGTGGCGTACTGTTGGCGCGGCGAATTTTACCTCGTTGATGCGACGCTTCACGGCTGTCGGGGCGTGGGGGCGGCGAGGCGGCTGCGGGAGGACGACGGGAAGAGAGGCGAGGAGAGCGGCGGTGACAGCTCGAGAGTGAACCAAAGGGAAAGGTGGAGAGAGAGAGAGAGAGAGAGACACACACACACACACACACACACACACACACACACACACACACACACACACACACACACACACAGACACAGAGGAGAGAGAGAGAGAAAGAAGGAAAAAAAAAACTTGTCTGTAACTAATTAATGATGCGACTTGTGCAGAAAGGTTGTAGTGAATAATGATGAGTGATGATGATGATGCAGGTGACTTGGGGGGGTGGGGGGGCAGGGGGTGAGGGGGGAGAGGTGATGCAGAGGGAGGGGCGAGACAGGCATGGGAGGGAGAGGGCATCACATCCACCAGCAGGAGAAACGGTAAGAGCTGTGAGTAATCAACCCGCCCCGCCCCATAACCCGCCACGACATGACCACATCTGTTTTTTTTTTTTTTAGTCTCGTCCCAGCTGCGCGCTCAACCAAGTAAAATCCCGTTTCCTACGTCTGAGGAGGAGGAGGAGGTGGAAGAGGAGGGAGAAGGAAGAAGAAGAGGTGTGCAGGTTCGCTTGTGTGAGGGCGGAGGAGGAGGAGGAGGAGGAGGAGGGACAGGTAAATGCATGCATGAAGGAAGGAAGGAAAGAAGGAAAGGGCTTGGGTAGGCTGCGTACATTGCATGGTGAGGGTATAGAGAGTCGGGTTGATGGTGGTGAGGGAAGTGTATGAGGCAGGGGCTGGCATAAGAGGGAGTTAGGCAGGCTATCAGGAAGCATAAATGAGGGGGAGAAAGGGAGGGTGTTTGATGGGAAGGAGATTAACTAGGAACAAGGAGGCGGTGGAGCAGGGAGGAGGAGGAGGAGGAGGAGGAGTGTACGTACCAAGAGAGAGGAAAGGAAGAAGAGGTGGAGGGAGAGAGTAAGGAGGGGGAGGAGGGTGTGATGAAGGGCGACGGAGAGAAAAATGAAGAACAAGGAGGAAGGCGGTGAGGCAGAGAGAGAGAGAGAGAGAGAGAGAGAGAGAGAGAGAGAGAGAGAGAGAGAGAGAGAGAGAGAGAGAGAGAGAGAGAGAGAGAGAGAGAGAATGAAAACATAAAGGCAAAATCATAAGAGCATAATAATGATATATGAAGGTAACTCATCATTCCTTAAGGTGTGTCGAGGAAGCAACATGACTAAGAGTGACTTGTGTCCCTCTGCCGACGCCCTGCCGACCGGGGAAGGGGGGCGGGGGGGAGGTAATGGGAGGGGGGAAGGGGGGCGAGGACGAGGTGAAGAAATGAAACGAAAAGAGACAGGAAACAAAAGTAGAAAGGAAGGAAGGAAGGAAGGAAGGAAGACAGGAAAACAAATAACAGAAGCGAAAAGAGGAAAGAAAAAGGAGGAATTGAAGTAAAAGAGAATGAGGAAGAAGGGGAAAGAAGAAGTGAAAGAAAAGAAGAGAGACAAAAAGGCTGAAATAGAAAGGAAGGAAGGAAAACAAATGAAAGAAAACAAAAGGAAACGGAAAATGAAAGAAAAGGAAAGATATGAAGGAAAGGAGGGGAAGGAAGATGAGGGGAGGAAAAGAAGGGGAAAATGTACACGGCGAAGGGAACTTACTCCTTCTTCCTCTAAATGCCTCTGTGCACCTCGTCTTAATCACCTCATTTGGTCTCATTTCCCTCCCCTTTCCGTCCTCTTCAACGCCCTTCCTCCCTTCCCTGCCATCCATCCAGCTCTCCACCACCATCATCACCATCATCATCATCACAATTAGCCCCATCACCATGACCTATTCCTACACGACCACCACCATCACCAACACCATCATCACCAACCACCTCCACCTCCATCCTCCACCACCACTGCCGCGGCTCCTACCCTTCAGACTCCTCCTCTCTCTCTCTCTCTTCTTCTTGATATATATGACACCTGGTAAGTCAACCTCTTAAATAAAAGTGATGAGTGTGATGCTAGAGAGAAAGTGAGCCGAAAGTGATGGTGGCGAGGGAGGGAGAAAGTCACTCGTGGGTAAGGAGAGAAGGAGGAGGGAGAGGAAGAGGAGGAGAATTAAGAGGAAGGAGGAAAGAAAAAAAGAAAAAGAGGAGAGACGGAGGAGGACGGGAGGAGTTACGGCATCACACACGGGATGAAAAAGTAATAAAGTAAAAGAAGAAAAAATGACGTCTAGGATAGAAAATAAAATGAACAGAAGACGAGATGGTCCATTCCACGCCGCCTCAGGACGACCCATCCCAGGCGAGGGACATCACGCCGCTATTTGCCGCACGTAAATATTTGCCGCCAGATCTTAGCTAATTATGTATATTATTTTTGTGTGCGAAACGTTAATGTCCTCCACGTCACCTGCCGCGCCTCACCTGCGACCCGTACCTGCTGCATCCCCCCCTCCCCCCACACATCCCCGTCAACACCCCCTCACCCCCCTCCCTCCCATCTGCCGACCACCTAATTAGGGAGCTTAAGGGATGCTAATGGACCAAATGGGTGAAGTAGGGGTGACGTATGGCGGCGGTGATGGAGGCGGGGAGTGCGGGAGGGTGAGGTGTGAGGGAAGGTGAGGCAAGGGTTGGGAAGGAAGGGGCAGGTGAGTGGTGACCCAGCTCGCGGGGGACACATTAGCATGCTATTACACAGGCACTCTTGTAAGCCTTTGCCTCAACTTTTTGCTGACGTGAGGCTCCACTTGAGGCAGAGGGTCGTATCCCACCGCCGCGCCGCCCGCCGACCCGCTGACAGAGCCTCCAGAGCGGGGATCCGTTTTTTGTCTCGGATAAGATAATAATAATGATAACTTCTCCGTTTTTTTTTTGTATGCGCATCCGGACGGCCCAGCATCGTGTTCCAGAAGAGATAAATAAGAGGGAATACTAATCAGAGTGAATAACAGTGGATAGGTTTGAGGTGTAATGATCACCCGCACGAGAGGCAGCATCTCCCGCGGCCCGAGGGTTACGCCGCTCTGCTCGGCTTCTATTCTTTACCTTTCGGTGCGCGGGCGATTTGTAAGTGTACTCTGCCCCGCCTTTGCTTGTTCATGATTGACACACACGATTTAGACCTTGGGAGCTTTACCTGCAGTGACACGGGAGGGGCGCGAGGGGGGTGGGGGGGGGAGACAGAGGCGAGAGTGCTTAAGGAGGAAGGGAGAAAGACGGCACGGAAGGGGAGAAGGAAGGAAAGGGACGGGTCTTAAGAGGAGTTTAGAAGGGTTGAAGAAATGGAGGAAAGAGTTTGACTAATATAGTAGAGAGGCCACGAAAGTACTCCACAGATTTTGAGAGTAGACGCTAAGCAAAGACAGGGACGGACAGTGATTAAGTAAGGGCTGGAGGCAGGTGTTAATAAAGTCACCTGACGGAAGCGAGGTTTTGCTTCATTGTCAGCGCGGCCGTGAACCACCGTCCTTGCTCACCTTCCGAGAGACGCACCATTCAAACCTCGACGCAAGACAAAACTTCCGGGAGCTAAAAACAAAGAAAACAAAAAACAAAAGTGAAATAAACAAAAGAGGAGAGGATGAGGAAAAGCGAGAGTGATAACGCACACCGTCGCACATAAAAAGGACGATAAAAAAAACTGAAAAAAAAGTGTGAAAAAAGTGAGAAAAATTGAGGCCGGATTGTTGTTTGGGCGTCCCCGCGTCCTGGCGCAGTGACTCGTAATGGTGTTTATGCTCGTAGTTACTCCCGGGGTGAATTGCTTCCAATCACAGGCAAACGATGAGTGACAGACTGACGTGGCCCTGTCAAGCTGTAGTTTCGGCCGCTAACACCCGGCATAAAATATGACATGCTACACGGCACCGCTAGTTAGCCCCTGACATTAACACCCTCACGTCTGCCCGCCCCCCGCCCTCGCACCCCGCCGGAGCCCAAACGAGATAATGTGATTGACTGCACGACTGTGTGTGAGTGTGTGTGTGTGTGTGTGTGTGTGTGTGTGTGTGTGTGTGTGTGTGTGTGTGTGTGTGTGTGTGTGAATGGGTGGGAGATGGGTGGAAGGGCGTAGGTGTGTGTGTATACTCGTGCGTGGGTAAAAGTGTGTGAGTGTGGGTGTGGATGTGGATGTGTTTTGTGGGCTCCTTTGTGCGTGCATGTAAGCATGAATATATGAGCGTTTATACGAGAGAGAGAGAGAGAGAGAGAGAGAGAGAGAGAGAGAGAGAGAGAGAGAGAGAGAGAGAGAGAGAGAGAGAGAGAGAGAGAGAGAGAGAGAGAGAGAGAGAGAGAGAGAGAGAGAGAGAGAGAGAGAGATGGGAGGGGGGCACGGATGTGTGCATATTTCGGTACATGTGTGTTTGTGCGTGTTTTATGTACGTTTGTTTGTATGTTTTTGTATTTGTGTCTGTGTGTTCATGCATTTGTATATATGCCTGCATGTGGTTGTATGGTTGTTTCTCTACTTTGTGTGTGTGTGTGTGTGTGTGTGTGTGTGTGTGTGTGTGTGTGTGTGTGTGTGTGTGTGTGTGCCGGCGCGCGCGAGACACCCCTGTTTCCAGCAACGGGAGTGGAAGGTCGGGAGCAATTTGGAAGATATTAAAGCGAACGAAGTTATGATCTTCCCTTTGGCTCTCCCGCTGCCCCCCTCTTGCCCCCCTTGCCCACCTCATTGCAAGCCCACCTCTATTCCCCTCCCTGCTACCCCCACCTCGGCACCGTACTGCATCTCGTATAACCGTATTTCCGTATAATCCAAGTACCGCCGGCCTTCTTAGCAGCTCCGCCTCACCCTTTCCTATACCCCGCCCCGCCCCCCCATGCCTGCCCCAGTCATGTCCCCCCGTTCCCCCTACCCCCGCACCCCCTCCCGGCATCCGCCAGACCCCGCCTTCCCTGCTCTGGGGTAATTATCAAGGATGACTTGTACTCCTGTTCTCCTTTTGTTCCGGGGCGTCCACTTCCCGCCGCGTCTTCTTCGACACGGCTGTCAGGAAAGGAAGAGGAAGAGGAGGTGAAGGAAGGAGGAAGGAGCAGAGAAATTTATGTTATGCAGCGGGAGACAATACTAGTAATGAATCAATTGTAATCTTGATGTAAGCTATGTATAATAATGATGAGTGGAGGACGAGGAAAAAGAAATTTTGTTGGACAGTTGCTGCTTTCAAATAAACAATTATATGCAGGTGAACAAAAGTAAATTTGCCGGTGGAGAAGACAGGTGTGGGCAGGCAGGTGTGTGTAGCGGAGGGGGAGGGATTGGGAGGAAGGGACGTAATGGGGAGGGTAGGGAGGGTTGGTTGGGGAGATTTATACTTGGAGGGGGAGGAGGAGGAGGAGGAGGGGGAGCAGCGGGGAGGCGAGTGACTGGGTGATGGATGGTCCCGTGTACTCCTGCGTCCTCAGTGAATGTTCCTCGTCATCACTCCCGCTTCATTAAGAGTCCATCAGATCATTGCATCAGGGAAGACTCTTGGCGGCGGCGGCGGCAGAGGTTGCAAACGCTCGCAGCTCGCAGGTAAGCTGCGCCTTGCTGCCATTGGACCAAGCCACACCTGTAATTATCACCTGAGTTACTAAAGCCTGCCCGGAGCAGGGCGAAGGCCCGCCAACAATACTGGAGGCTGTAGCTTTGTCCTTCTGGCAAAAATACGGGCCACGGAGGAGTGATCGAGAGACGAGATACGATTGTGATACTCGCTCGTCATCGCTCTCTAATTTATTGCTATTAATATGTCCCACTAAAGTATTTTTGGAGGAGCCTCCGAGGACTGGGGAGCGGTCGCGCCGACCAGGCCAGCCAGCGGTCAATCTGGAGCGGGGAGGTGATTGTTTGATACGATTGTTAGGGAAGAGAGGAGCGGCGGCGTCCCGGTGGTGAGCAGGGCGTCGGGGGAGGACGGGGGCCAAGGAGAAGTAGGGTTTCATAATGAACGCGCTCTTCATTAAGGAAAGAGTCGAGTCATGAGGAGCGGCGGACTCCCCGGCACACGTAATAAGTGTCGTGTCTCCGTAAGTGCCGCGGCGACGGTGGTGGCGGCTCTGGCCTGCCCGGCCCCCGTGCCCGCTGCGAAATTAATATACTGCTTGTGTCTCCGATCTGTTTCCGTGATGACGACGCTTTTTCTCCAAATATGTTACCTCTGTTATTTTTTTAAAATTCTCTCTCTCTCTCTCTCTCTCTCTCTCTCTCTCTCTCTCTCTCTCTCTCTCTCTCTCTCTCTCTCTCTCTCTCTCTCTCTCTCTCTCTCTCTCTCTCTCTCTCTCTCTCTCTCTCTCTCTCTCTCTC
>NC_066525.1:9231201-9243701 GCF_024679095.1 Eriocheir sinensis
CGTCACCTCCCCTAGTGTTGGTGTCACCTGCGAGGACGTTACGGGTCGAGAAAATTATTCCAACATTAATAAAACAATCATACCCACCCCTCCCTCCCCTACCCCTTCCCCCTTCTTTCTCCATTTCCTCACTCTTCATATGGGTACTCCTCCCTCCCTCCCACACCTCCCCTTTCCTTCTCCACTTCCTCACTTTTCATATGTCTCCTCCTCCCTCCCTCCCATATCTCCCCTCCTCATCTTCCGTCTTCCTCACCCTCCTCCCCATAGCCTCCCTTCACCCCCCCTCACCCCCCTCCTATCTCTCCCCACTGTCACCTCTCACGCCACACGAGTAAATAACTTAGATTAGTCATGAGGGGCCAAAGTGATGTGTCAGGCCGGTGTCTGTGTGCACCTGGCGTGTCACTCATACAACACACACACACACACACACACACACACACACACACACACACACTCCGCCTAGCTACGTACGTCACTGTTTTCCTCGACTTTTCAGCTGTTGGAGGATAGTCGTGAGTGAGTGAGCCTTTAGAGAGAGAGAGAGAGAGAGAGAGAGAGAGAGGGTGTGGTGGCAGGCGTTATCAGCAGACTCCACACAGATCACGAACGCCACGCAGCTGCCCTCCCTTCCCTCCACTTCCCTCCCTCTCTCCCCCACTTCCCTCTCTCCCTCCCTACCCCGACTCTTCTTCTCTTCCTCTCTCCCTTTCTCTCTCTCTCCGTTATCAGGGCTGTGTCGGGGGAGGTGGGTGTGGGTGGTGGAGGTGGAGGGAAAGGGATGGGGAGAACACGTGGCAAGGGAGGGAAGTGGAGGGAAGGGAGGGAGGTTGGGGGAGTGGGTGGCAGTAGTAGTAGAAGTAGAGGTCTGAATTCGATTAAAAGCTTTAGATGTGTGTGTGTGTGTGTGTGTGTGTGTGTGTGTGTGTGTGTGTGTGTGTGTGTGTGTGTGTGTGTGTGTGTGTGTGTGTGTGTGTGTGTGTGTGTGTGTGTTTCTCTCTCTCTCTCTCTCTCTCTCTCTCTCTCTCTCTCTCTCTCTCTCTCTCTCTCTCTCTCTCTCTCTCTCTCTCTCTCTCCCCTTTTTTATTTCACTTTCCTTTTTCTCACTTTATTCTGTTTTTTATTTTTCACTTTTCTTCCTCTCCTTCGTTCCTTCCAGACCATATGTTTTCTACCTTTTTACTCATGTCCCCCTTTCTATTCCTCCTTTTCCGTTTCTCCTATCCTTCCCTCCCTCTACCCACCTCCCCTACTTCTACGAGACCCTCCCCATCCCCAGCCTTCCCCTCCCCCTTCCGTCCCCTCTAGACTGTTTACAGCTAGCATGACAAACTTGGGCAACTAACGACACTAATATCCCTGTGTGGCATGTTTATGATTTCCTGCGAACACTGATAGTTGTGCAATAAATCAAGAGCCAAACTTATGATGCTTATTGCGGGCGTCATGGAGGGGAGGATAGGGCAAGGGAGGGGGCCGGCGCGAGGGGAGGAGAGGGGAATCGAAGGGGCGACCGGAGAGGGAAGAGGGAATGGAAGGGGAGGAAGGCATAACAGGAAAGGAAAGGGAGTGAGTGCGCGGCCGTGGAGTGTACGACGGAGGGTCTGGTGATGGAGGGGAATGGAGGGATCAGAGGGAAGCGCCGGAGGGGGTGGACAGGCCGGCGTGGGAGGGGGATAAAGAATGACGAATGACGGACAGGAGTAGGATGCGGAAGAGGGATGGCGGAGGGTGGCGGGCAGGACCCAACACCCATCTCTCCTTCCCTTCTCCTGCTATTTACCTTTTTTCCTCTCCCAGGAGGCCACACACGTCAGCAGAGACAGGACGGACGCAGACTGTGACATTCAAATTACCAGCCGCCTCGCCTCCCCTTCCCTCCCACCCTCCCCTTCCCCTCCTTTACGCACGTCATTCTCTACAGTTCCATTAGTTGCATATATATATATATATATATATATATATATATATATATATATATATATATATATATATATATATATATATATATATATATATATGCAGACAGACAGACAGACGTAGTGCGCTATATCTATGTGTCTGTTTAGGGTCATCGAATGTGCCCCAACACCCACTCACACACCCTCAAGGCTGGTGAGCGCCGCGTCCACAGCTGGGCAGGAGCTCTGCGCCTCTTCGCCCTAATTACTCACGCTGTACAGGTGTGCGTCACGGTGACAACCTGTAATCATTCACATATGCGTACAAACACTACTTAAGGCATGAATACAAATTGACACACGTGCGCACACATCCACTCTCTCCCCCACACACGCACCCTTCAACACACACACAGGCACAAGCAGGCGGGGTGCGACAGACAGGTGCCTACAAAGCCGCCCCGGAGCGTCAGGTTTATTAGATGAGCCTCACTTTTATTTGGAGGAATCACGCGGCGTGGTAATAGAGACTGACATGAAAATAATAATTCTTGGCTGGTTACCTCCATAATGCCCGCCAGGCCGCCCTACAATGGCCTCCCGAAGCGCCGCTCACGCTCAGGAGAACACGGACTCCCTCGCTCTCCCCTCAGCCTTATCTTCCCTTGACCGCCCTCTCGCCCCCTGTTCTCCCTTTTCTTCGTCCTCCTTCCTTTTCTTCTTCCCTTTTCCTCTTCATTTCGTCAGATCATTGTCCGCTCTTTCTTTCTATACGAATAATACATAAATATTATTTTATTTTGTATGCATGATTTTTCTTTCTACCTTATTCAAGATTTTGACCGTGATTGTGTATTTATTCTCTCTCTCTCTCTCTCTCTCTCTCTCTCTCTCTCTCTCTCTCTCTCTCTCTCTCTCTCTCTCTCTCTCTCTCTCTCTCTCTCTCTCTCTCTCTCTCTCTCTCTCTCTCTCTCTCTCTCTCTCTCTCTCTCTCATCTATCTGGCATTCTTTGTTTTTCGGCATCTCAGTGTGTGTGTGTGTGTGTGTGTGTGTGTGTGTGTGTGTGTGTGTGTGTGTGTGTGTGTGTGTGTGTGTGTGTGTGTGACGTATGTGCATCATATAAAGTAACTTGGATTAGGCAGTTCAAGGTCACGGTGCGGCGATGCATACAAGAATGACCACGCCCAAGGACACACACACACACACACACACACACACACACACACACACACACACACACACACACACATCTTTCGTCACGTCAGGCCCTTCCGCCACCTATGTTCGGAAGGCACTCACCAAGCGCCCTTTGCCCCCCCCCCTCTCCACCCCCCGTACGCCGCACGGACGAAGGCCACTGTGAGGAGGATGACTGGCGTGATTTATGCCTCATTGTTCCCCGCCTGGTGTCATAAGTGAGTTACGGCGTCAGTTAGCCAGTGACGTTTTACTGCTCGCCTCCTTCTCCCCCTCCTCCACCTCTTTCTCCTCCTCCTTCTCCTTTCATTTCTCCTCTCATCTTCTGTCACCTCTTCCTACGTTCCATCCTCGTCTTCTTCCTCCTCGCATCACCTGTCTGCCTCTCATCTCCCTCCTCCTCCGTGCCGCCCCTCCCGTCCTGCGTGTATACAGCTCCCAGTTTCCCCTGTCACCCCACAACACCATTGTCGCCTTCACCGCTGTCACCACCACCACCAACACCACAATCGCCACCACCACCACTACATACACCGCTATCATCACCAACATCATCGTCTCCTACACATCAACTGTATATGGTTACCAATAATTACCATACGAAATCAAAACAAAATATATATATATATATATATATATATATATATATATATATATATATATATATATATATATATATATATATATATATATATATATATAGGGTCATCGACGGGTGGTACGAACGACCTGAATCAGCACTCTATGTAAAACGAGGACACGGCCCGGCGGGCGGTGTCAGTGACGCCTTGGGTGTGGCCTGTCCTGGCCGGGCGTGTGGTGTGGTCAAGCGCTTGATTACTTACTTACCTGTACCTGCTGGAGCCGTGCTGGAAAATAAGATCCAGTGGATTCTAACTTTTCTTGATGCTTTTTTCTTATGTTTAGCATTTTTTTGCAACATGAGTTGTATCCGTGGAGTTAAGAAAATTTGTATTTCATCTGGTGACCCCTCAAAAAAGTCTAAGTCTCGGCTACTCGTAGTGCAGGAAATATAAATGGCTTTTAGTCCCCCATAACAACGGTCCGCCGTGACCACCACACCTGCGTCTGTCCCTGGCTGGCCGCTGTCCACCACCACCGCCACCTGAGGCCGCCGGGGAGGGCCGAGGAAGGGGAGTGTCGGGGAAGAGGAGCGAAAAGGAACATAGGAGAATAGAAAGGAGAGAGAGGGGTGGAGAAAGTGTTGGAGTGAGTAGATGGAGAGAAGGAGGGGCGAGGGGGAACTAGGAGACGCGGAGAGAGTGATGGAGTGGGAGGAAGTTAAGAGGCGTGGAGAGAGTGATGGAGAGAGAGAGAGAGAGAGAGAGAGAGAGAGAGAGAGAGAGAGAGAGAGAAAGGAGGGAGGGAAAGTGAAGGTTGGAGATCTTTAGAGAAAGGTGAACGAGGACATAGAGAAGACAGACGGACAGACGCAGCCCGACAAGCAGACGTGAACACTGACAAAGAAAAAAGGAAGTGAGGCGGAGGGAAGAAAGAGAGAGAAGAGCCAGAGGGATGAAGTCAGTTGCATTTTTTCCCGTAATTCTTCGTCTTCGACCATAATTTTTCCTTCCTGAGCTTATGAGTCACTCTTATGTAATAGTTTCCCCTCTCTGCTCTCTCTCTCGCACCCTCTCTGCCTCCTCTCCCATTCCCCTCTGTCCTAACATTTAATCCTCTTCATCCTTCTTTAAATAGCCGGAGTTCCCTTTCATCTCCTCCCTTCTCATTTTCCCCGTGGCTTCCCACTTTCTCTTGCTCGGGGTCCCCTTGCTCGCTCCCCACCGCCCTCACTTCCCTCACTTCCTCATCAGTTTTCCCCTCTCACTACCCCGATTATCACTCATTACTGCCTTCTGTTTATATCCCACTCATCGCAGTTTTTCTCCCTCCGCTGTGCTCTCATTCCCCTTAAAACCCATATTCTCTTATTCCCTCTCTTTACCATTCTCGTTTCTCCTCTGCGACTCTTTTAGTTTCCCTTCCACGCCTCTCCGCCCCCTCCCCACGCCTCCGCCGCCCCCCGTGTCCCCTCCCCGCGCCAGGACTGTCTGTTCCCGTTTTCTGTTGGGCCGTGACATGTGTCTGTCAGCCTCAGGCCCTAGCGGGAGAAGTGCCTCGCTTGCCGCGCTTTTTACCAACCTTTTCTTTAGCTTTCGTGGTGTTGTCTGCAGGGCTCAGGCGGCGTCATTATTCAGCCGAACCCTTGCCCAGCCGACGACATAGGCCTGAGAGGTGAATGAGGCCTCTTGAAAGCGTTGGAAGGGCAGCTTTTCCACCCTGGCCAGGCTGAGAGGGCGGCCTGAGAGAGAAAACGGAGGCGCCCTACACACACCAAGTAATCCAGAAAAAGACGGGTCATTTTGGGACGGGCGTGCGGGCTTACCCTCGCCGGACATGTGTCTGTCAACCTCAGATCGCTCGGATGGTGGACGGAGCTTTTCTGAACGTAAACATTTTAGGTCTAAGCAAAAGCTCGCTCCTCCTTTTCCTTTTTCAACTATTTCACCAATCAGCGCCTCACACACACACACGCCAAGGGAGGCAGGAGAGGAAGCTGACACGAGAGAGTGAGAGAGGGAGAGTGAGGAAGAAAATAAAAAAAGCGGCCGAGACAAAGAGGGAACTGGCATTACATAATTAACCCATTCCCTGAGAACTTTGCGAGTATTGATTGTTGGACGAGGTGGTGAGGGCGACGAGGGGCCTTGTCTTATGTCCGCGACCAGCCGCCCTCAGGAGCTTATCGTACGGCGGCGCGGCGGTGGTGGTGGTGAGGGAGGGGATGACTGGTAGTGGTAGTGGGGGGAAGATGATTGGTAGTTGTGGTAGTGGTGATGACTGGTGATAGTGTTGCTATTGTTGGTGGTGATTGTGGTGATTGGAAGGTGAATTGTTGTGGTGGAAGGAATGGCTAGTGCTGAGCGGGACTGGGAGGGGGTTGACTAACAGTGTATGGGGAGATTTAATTGTGTAGAAAGTATTGGGGGGGGACTATCAGTGGTGGAGGGGGGACTTTCAGTGGTGGAGGGGGGACTATCAGTGGTGGAGGGGGGACTTTCAGTGGTGGAGGGGGGACTTGAAGAACTGTTAGAGAGGGATCTGCACCGTTGGAGGATACTTAATGTGTTCTCGAGTCAACGTGTGTGTGTGTGTGTGTGTGTGTGTGTGTGTGTGTGTGTGTGTGTGTGTGTGTGTGTGTGTGTGTGTGTGTGTGTGTGTGTGTGTGTGTAAAACAATCAGTCCTAATGAAGAACACAAGACCTGTAATCGGTGTCTCTGAGTGGCGGTTGTTCCCTCGGAATGAGACTAAAAAAAAGGGCGATGAAAAATGATGACAAAAAATAGTTTTAAGCAAATTATGGTGGAGACTCAAGGAGGAGAGAGAAAAAAACAATGATACTCAATTTACAAAGAGGAGAACTAGAGAGAGAGAGAGAGAGAGAGAGAGAGAGAGAGGCCAGTACCTGTTAATTGTTCAGGTGCTGTTTGAGACGTAATTAGCGGTTCAGTCCCCGTCTACTCGCCACTTACCTAGATTTCCTATTACCTTGTAGCTGCTTGACAATAATCATGTGAGGCTGGAAACTCCCCTCACAACCCCATTAGACGAGGCCATTACCTGAGGAACTGTACATAATCTTAATTGTAACTGATGAAGACAAATCCCGCGGCGACCATTCTTAAAAGTCTCCGTGTGTAAGGCTTTCTTAGTTAACTGATACCAAAAAAAGGGAACAGTAGAGGAACATGTGTGTGTGTGTGTGTGTGTGTGTGTGTGTGTGTGTGTGTGTGTGTGTGTGTGTGTGTGTGTGTGTGTGTGTGTGTGTGTGTCCAGTCTGTTATCGCCGACAAGACTCGTTCTCGTATCAGTCAGTGCGTCCTTTTGTGGCCTTTGTTTCTGACGCCTCATTCATAACTGTCACTAAGAGCATCATCTCCAGCACGAGAAAAGCTGTTATCACGCTGCTTTCTGGGTGTGGGCGATGGTGTGGGTGTGGGTGTGAGTGGGCGGGGGAGCTTCAGAGGCATTCCCATAAGCTCATCCCACCCATTGCTCTCTTTCTCTCTCTCTTCCTGAGCTCGTTTACTTATTTGTGTTTGTTTTCTCGCTGTTTATCGAGAGATCTCCTCATGCTCCTAATTTCAGGCTCTTCCCCCTGGCAGCTCTTCCCGCTTTATAATAAACCTTCTCTGCTGCAGTTCTCTCTCCTCTCCCTCTCCCTCTTTTGCCCTTCCCTCCGCGTCACGAGCTTCTCCTCCTTTCATCATTCAAAGCCTCCTCCTCCCCCTCCCCCTCCTCGCCCCTACGCCCCCTCCTTCTCACAGTTCTTGCATCCCTTCACCCTCGCCCCGGCCCCCCTCGCCCTTCGCCCTGTGTCCCCGGCATATAATCACAGAGAGACGCGGCCCCAAACGGTAGGAACAAAAGGAAGAGGAAAACGCACTGTGCCGCGTGGACTGATGACACTCCTGGGCATGTCAGGCCCGGCCCTCACGACCCGCCTGACACGACCCCCCGCCTTCCTCGCCGCCCCTCTCCCCTACCTACTCCAAGTGCCTCGCCCCGTGCTCGCCCCCTTCCTTGTCTCCCTGCCTACTTTTCTCCCTTCCTCGGTGTCACCCCTGCCCTGTCCCCCCTACCTGCCTCCCTCTGGCTCTCTAACTCCCTCTGTATTTTCCTCTTTCCCTCCCTAATTCACTGCCACTACCCTCATTTCTACTACTACTTCCACCAACACAAGTATGACCCCTTTCTCCCCTCCCTCCCCCCCATCGCCATAGCCCCGCCGCACCGCCGTCATCCTCGTGCATTTCGAGAACACCGAGATTACTAAGACCAGACTGACATTTAGAGGACGAGGGGGACGCGCCCGCCTCCTCGCCGCCGGGGTGGACTGCACGAGATTATAAGCCGCGTTGGTGACTGGCAAGGCGGCGGCAAGGGGGGGACAGGGGAGGGTCAGGGAGGGTCAGGAGATGTCGGCTCAGCTCAGGCCTCACCCTCACGCCAGAGCACAAAGCCAATGAAGGTAAATAAGACGTAGGAAAAAAGGGAGAGGAATGAAAGTGGAAGTTTTGCTCTTTTTCTTATCTATCTCAGCAATAATAAAAATAATAATAAAAATAATAATAATAAGTATAATAATAATGAGCCTCACAGGTGTGCTAGTGTCCTTTTACTTCACCCCTATACTTCCGGACACCTGGACCAACGGAGCCAGGTGAACCACGCAGGGAGCGGAGCAAGCAGTCCCTCAGCCGGTCGCCCAGTCAGTCCGTCGCTCCGTCAGTTAGTCAGCGCGTCCGTCAGTCAGCGAGCGAGTCACAAAGTAGACATAATGACGCAAGGCACATTTTTCCGAGACAGCGCCATGAATATCCGGGGTTAGGCGAGTGCTCAGGCCGCAGAAAGACACGAGGAGCGTTATTTTCTGCGTCTGCCTTTGTCTGCCGGCGTCCATCAGTCTGTCTGTCGTGTGTCTGTTTGCCTTTCAGTCTGTCTCTTGTCCTCCTGTCTTCCTGCCTGCCTGTCTGTCTGTCTGTCTGTCTCGTCTCTCTGCATTCCGCCACCTCCACATCTTTTCCTGTTCTCGGTTTTCTTTCTTCACTTGAGGAATTATTCTCAGGTGTGGTGCGTCTGTGTTGCTGTAATTCTTCTTCTCTCATTCCGACATCTCTCTTTTTTTCTTCTCTTCTTTTGTCTTTCTCCATCTACCTCACCTCATCATTACCACTGTCTTCTTTTAACTTCTGCCTTCATTTTTTTTCTACCTCGTTATCCTACCACTCGTTTCTCTTCCTCCGTTTTCTCCTTTTTCTCAGGTTTCTCTCTCTGTATATTCTTGCCTTATTTCATTTCCTGTTTCACTTCCTCTTCCTTCTCTTTCTACATCTCGCATTCGTCTCCTTCCTCACTCCTCCTCCTGTTTCTGTTGTTGTCGTTTCTCTTCTATTTCTCTCTCACGCTCCCCGTATTCCTGTCTTCTGTCAACCTCTTTCCCTCCCTTTCCTCCACCTGCCTTCGTTTCATCTCCTTCCCTACATCTTCTTCTCCTTCTCCTTTTATTTCACTTCCTTGTTCTGTATATTCGCCAAGATCATGTGGACAGCCATCATTCTTCACCCTCGTCCTGCCCTTCGCCTCACGTTCGTTACGCGGCCTCTAAACACCCTTTCTCCCTCATCATTATCCATCGCCGTCCCCTTTCCCTCGCCTCTTCCATCATAACATTGGGACTTCTTTTAACTTCACTCCTCCTCGCTTTCATCAACCTTCCTCCTTCTCCCCTTCCCTCGTTCTTCACTCCATCCTCTTGCTTCCCTCGCCCGCCCGTCTCAGCTTCCGAATGTCTTCACCTCCTACTCCTCTTCCTCCTCCTCGTCTTTCCTTCCTTACCTCCTACCTCGTGGTGCACTGATTTGCTCTGTGTCTGTCTGTATGTTTGTGTGTATGTCTGTATTTCTCTCTCTCTCTCTCTCTCTCTCTCTCTCTCTCTCTCTCTCTCTCTCTCTCTCTCTCTCTCTCTCTCTCTCTCTCTCTCTCTCTCTCTCTCTCTCTCTCTCTCAAGCATCAGTACCTCCACCACCTAAGTCCTGCCACCAAAGAGACCTTATTTAGCCTGCAGGTCGAGACAAAATCCGAAGAGAGAGAGAGCAGGGCATGTCACGGACCAGCCCGGGTTGAAGTCTACACCTGACAACTCGAGAGACGCGTTGGGTCTACAAGAAGACGAACTCTGGAAGGGACCAAGGAGGAGGAGGAGGAGGAGGAGGAGGAGGAGGAGGAGGAGGAGGAGGAGGAGGAAGAGGAGGAGGTGGTGGAGGGCGGACTGGGGACACACGAGGGACTAGCAGGCAGGACAGGACAGGACGAGGGTAAGAAAAGGTGTGGATGGGAGGAGAGAAAGAGAAAAAGAGATCGAGAAGGAGAAGGAGGATGGGAGGTAGTGATAGGAAGAGGAGGAGGAGGAGGAGGGTGGCGTTAGGTAAGATGGGATGATGGGAAGGACGGATACGAGAAAGAAGGGAGGGAGGGATGAAGGGAAGCCGGCGAGTGATGGGAAAGGAGGGACTGAAGCGAATGGAGACGATGCACTGGAATGGTACGACGTGGGTATTGGGGCTCGTGAGTGATGGGAAGGGGGGGAGGGGGATGAGAGAGAGAGAGAGAGAGAGAGAGAGAGAGAGAGAGAGAGAGAGAGAGAGAGAGAGAGAGAGAGAGAGAGAGAGAGAGAGAGAGAGAGAGAGACATATAGATAGGTGAAGAAAAGAGAACATAGAAGAATCACTCAGATGACTTACAAATGAAAGCCGATCAAGTCCTTTGACGGAAAGCTGAAGGTTGCGAAGAGGATGCAAGTTGCTGGGCAGACAGACACACCCAGACAGTCTGAACGCCTTCCATGCCGGGGTATAATTTCCTACCGTTGCATTTTTAGTGGTGGAGATAGTAATGAGGTGGGAAAGTGGGTAGATTGGTCAGGGGGTCCAGGAAGGGGTGTGTGGAGGGGCAGGGTAATGAGGGGAAGGGGGGAGGTGGCAGGTGGTTTTCCCTCCGTCCGTCTCGTTGGTGGTGTCGCCGCGGGGGAAGACGCTTAGCCGCCGGCGGTCATGTGCATTAAAACTCCGCATTATTGTAACAAAGACCCGCTTGCCTTACTAATACCCGCGCCTCGTTGTTCATTTTGGGGGGTGAGTGTGCGCTTTGCTCACGGCCATGCCATCTTTTTTTATTTTTGTTCTTACTTGTGTATGAAATGTGGTATAGGTGTGTCCTTTTGCTCTTACCATTTTTACTCTGAGGTCAAGTTTTCAATATTAATTTAGAAATGTGTGTAGTAAATCACCATTTTAATTTGTCACACGTCTTCTTAATAACTTGTGTGTGTTAACGAAATTAATATTATATTGTTTCCATTGTGAAATATTTTCCTCTATGTTATTTTTCCTGCTCATTATTCTTAATTAACGTGCTTTTTTTTTTCTTTCGCAGGTAAGTGTGGCGGCGAATGGCTCCTGAGCGTGCCTGAGCGGGCGGGCCCTGGTCGGCCGGGCACCGTCCTTATAATCAGCAGAATATAGTCAGTGTGATGTCCATTCTGTATTCCGCCGCCGCGTCCCCAACATTCCTCGGTGGTTGTTTTTTCTCGCTTCATCGCTGGTGCTGACGGGGATCCACGGGGGCTGGTGGCGGGGTGGGGCAAAGGGGGCTGGGCAGCGATGGAGGTATTCTTGGTCCCGTGCAGGGCGGCACGGAGGCCTGGCCGGTGCCCTTGCTGCATGAGCGTCCCCTGCATGACTCGTGCGTGCTGGGCCGCGGTCTCGCTCGTACTCATCAACATGCATAATCGGTGAATCCCTTAGCTATCGGCGCATGAAATTACAGCTGCCACCGGGAGGGCGGGCGAGCAGGCATCTCCGCGCCCCGCACCGCCGCCGGCCTGTTAACAAGGCGCCCCACACTTGTCTCTGTCACCGCCCTCTTCCTCGCTCTTAGTCGCCAAGGTCGTGCTGATTTCTCGTTTCGTCGCCGTCCTGTGAGGATGACAGACCGAAACTCAACCATCGCTGAATTAAATTCAGCTGAAAGTTTCGCTTCCTCAAGGTGAATTGTCTGTATCGTAACATATTGAAAAAAACCGTGGCTGGTACAAACGTTGCTGGGACTAGGAGGAAAAAATCTTGATTCTGCAATTTCATGGTTAAGATTGGAAAGCGGGAGTTGCCTGTTGCTGCCGTGTCACCTACAATCGTGACCCGCCCCCGCCCCCCAACACCTGCTTCTGCCGGCTGCCACTACGGAAATTAGCTTCTCCTCCTGTCTCCCGAGGCCACAGCGACATTATCTCGGCCGCACGGAGGCTGGCACCTTCACCTGAGCCGCCGCGGGGCCGCTGAGTGACGGCCGGGAGCCTCTTGTTAGTCTTGATGTAGCGCGGCGGTGCTGCGGCCCGTCGCTCACGTCGCAAAAACCAAGCCATCCATGTGCCTTTGTGTGTACATGTGTGCACTTTTTTTCTCTGTCTTCTCTCTTCCCCATTGTGTTTTCTCTGTGTAATGGAATTTGTCAGGTTTTTGCTTCGTTCAACGATGACATTTAATGTTGTGTGTGTGGTCCTTTACCGCGCCGCGACGGGGGGGAAGTGACCACGCCCTGCACCCCAGCCAGCCCCTTCTTCCCCAGGCCGCCAATCCACACAATCTTATCTCCCCCCATTCATCTCTCACCACAGTCACCTTTCCCATCCCCTACACTAATCCCTTCCCAAACCCTCCCGTTACCACTCCTCACCGCGGCCTCCCAGCACCACACCTCCCCTGCAGTAGCTCTCCCCGTTGCCACTTCTCCCTCCACCCCTCTCCCCCATGTTCTT
>NC_066525.1:9248701-9308701 GCF_024679095.1 Eriocheir sinensis
CTCTTCCTCCTCCTCCTCCTCCTCCTCCTCTTCCTCCTCCTCCTCCTTTTCCTCCTCCTCCTCCTCCTCCTCCACACACACACACACACACACACACACACACACACACACACACACACACACACACACACACACACACACACGCACACACACTGAGCTGACCGCCTCCTCACTCGCCACAGGCCTGCGCGTCGGGCTTCATTCTCGGACTGCTTATGTGAGGAGTGTGTCAGAAAATAATTAACAAGACGCATGGGCAGCGCGGCCGGCCAGGCTTTATCATGACCACCCTCCGGTGATGCTGCGATTCGCGGCCGAAACTAATGAGACACAACCACTATCAAGGAACCACAATCACAGGTAGCCTCAGCCTGGTTATCTATTGTACCCTTGTTCCTGCACTCCGCCGGCGCCTGCGTTTTATCCCAGTCCTGTAAGTCAACCTTCAGAAAGAGCTACAAGACGTGGCCGAGAGTTACAACCACAATTACGGTAACAATGGCCACTGGTTCTGGCCTTGGCTAATTATCGCTGTCTGCTGGTCAGGACGGACGGGTCAGGCTTGGCTTGGCTTGGCGGGGCGGGCGGGGCGGGGCGGGGCGGGGTAAGGAGCGTGGCCAGCAGAACCCGGACCACCAAGCTCTCACGCCCTGATTATACTTCTCCACCGTCATGAACTCTTAAAATGTTGTCGGCCCGTTACGTCCACCAAGGTCACACATATGGTCCAGGTCACCGGTAGGGAAGGAGTTTTCATCTACCCCATCACAACACCCCTTCCCATTCACCCACGCCCTTTGCTCTTGTACCAGTGCAGCACAGAGCACGTCCGGGACCTGAGCAGCCCCGTTGTCACCACCTCAAGACAACACCTCCGCCCTTATGTCTTGAGTGCATCAAACATTGGGCCTTCAACATGGCCGCGACCCTCACGGCGGCAGGCAAGCAGGCTGGCCACGCTCATCAGCAACACGTCGGCTCCCCCGTCACGCCTCTTTGTCTCACTCGTCTTTGTAGCTGCTCCCCCCTCCCCTCCCCCTCCCTCCACCCCACCCCGCTACATACCATTGCGCAAGACGATTACTCGCGTCCTTTGCTTCCCTGCGTCGCGCTGAAGACGGGGGACGAAAGTCGTTCCCTATCTTCACATTCGGCACCAAAACATCCCTCTAGATTTTCCCACTCCCTCCTTCCCTTCCTCCTTCCGTCCCATCCTTCCTTCCTTCTGCTTCATCTACCATTGTCGGAGGCCAGTGTGGCGCCCTCAACCATGTTAGCTGGACAGGAGGAGGAGAAGGAGGAAGAGGACATGGAAGGTGACGGGAACGTGGGCGGGGAGGGGGGAAGGAAGTGGTCCCCTGCTCCGAAATAGCAAGATGTGCTTGCTCTCCTCTGGCCTGGGTTGTCTCGGCGGTGGCCACAACGTTGAAGTGAGTGTGTATTTATAAACAAACTCGTATTCTCATTAGCAGCAGCGAGGGTTGTGTGTGACTCATTCATATCAGGCGCCCTGGAAAATTTTAAGAGGCTTGAATTCTCCTGAAAAGTTAAATAACCCCTTTGATCGCTGGCGGAAGAGGAGAGGAGTGGAGGAGTAGTAGGAAGAGGAGGCGGAGGGGGAGGAGGAGGAGCAGCCGCAGCAGGAGAGTCTCCCCAGGGCTGGAGGAGGCAGGCCGCCGTACTTAATTCTCAGAGCGTCGGCGGCGGGTGGCTGAGGGCTGGCCTGGCCGCTAATTGCCGCGAGGTGACGCCATCAGCACGCGGATCAGCCAATCAGAGTGACAATCCTAACAAACAAAGGAAATGGTGCGGAGCCGAAGGGCGACTGAGGATTTTGTTCATTAGATGCCATGCGCTGCGGGCGGCGGCGGCGTCGACTCGTCCCTCTTATCGCTGGGGTCGTTGGCGGAAGTGTAATAACTCGGGGGGCCAGAGACTGATCGCTCCCTTCGTGATCCTTTCTCGTATTTGTTTTGTTCCTGCCGCAGCGTGTTCATGATCTCCGGCAGACGGTCAGCCGGGCGTGCAGGGATTGCGGGGCGGCGGGCATATACAAGGCTGGGATTTGTTCTGGTTTCTGCTGCTCCACGGATAATGAGAGAGAGAGAGAGAGAGAGAGAGAGAGAGAGAGAGAGAGAGAGAGAGAGAGAGAGAGAGAGAGAGAGAGAGAGCAGTCAGGTTTTCTTTTAAATTTTGTTTACATTCGCGTGTGTTTTTTCTTGCCTTTTGTTCCCTTCATCTCTTCGTTGTGTTATTTTGTTTCCATTTTATCTCCCCGTCACCCTCTCTTTATTTTTATTTCTTCCGAATCTTCTCGTTGTGTTTCAGCATTTTTTTTCCTTTTATTTCTTGGGGGATCAAGTGGCGTCGCTGTTCTGCGTTCATCGTGTCTGCATTTATTTTCGTTCCACTGATTTTCCTTTTTGACAAACATAATTGCACTTTGGGTCGTCTCTGTCGTTCATTGCCATCGTCTTCTTGATCTTTTTATACCTACCCATCTTCATATTCCTCCTCCTCCTCCTCGTCCTCCTACTTCTTCTCCTCCTCCTCCTCCTTCTTTCCCTGCAGGCGCCATCTTTCCTTCAGTCACTCCCTCCTTGTCCCTCCCATCACCGCCACGTCATTTCCATTCATAACCACCATCGTCATAACCATTTCTCAGCGCCACGGCCTCTTTTCCCCAACTATCATCACCTCCACCCCACTTACCCTCATCCGTTCTTCCCTCTCACAGCCATCTTTATTTGCCCTCTCCACTCTATTTACTCTCACTCTCTCTCTCTCTCTCTCTCTCTCTCTCTCTCTCTCTCTCTCTCTCTCTCTCTCTCTCTCTCTCTCTCTCTCTCTCGCTCTCGCTCTGGCTCTCTCTCTCTTCCCCATCATTTCCACCACCATGCTTTCCTTCTCCTAACTCCTCTCCTCCTCACCATCTTGCCTCCCTTTCTTCACCTCTCCTCCTCCTCCTCCGCCTTCTTCCCTGTGGCGGCGTCGGGCGGCAGAGGAAAGTCATCAGGATATTTTATTCCCTTCACATTCACAGTTCCATTCTGGTCGGTGCAATTATCACCCATGGCTCGGACTCATTAAGGCTCCCCGTCCCTTACTTTCGCTCACTTCCCATAGACATTAGTGTGTCTCGGCGTCGATGTGGCCTCAGGAAAGGACGAAGTGAAATGAAATGAACCCCGGGACTCGGACCATTCATGGGCGCAGAGTAAGAACTATTGAACAATCATATCAGGCAAATAATCACACGGGGAATTTCGCCCAAAAGTCACTCCACATATAGAGCGTGAAACAGTGGACAGAATGCCGGAAACAAGGTATCCCCAGGCACAGGCGAAGTAACCATCGGAGGCAGCGACGTCCTCTTCTAGCCATTTCTCCGCACACACTCAGACAGAGAATTAGGCCAAACTCTGTTATGAGGAGGAGCATGGCGAGAGGCGTTAGGGCGCGGCGGCGGGCGACGGTGCGGGCAGGACCACCGTGCTGGCACAGCGGGGGCGCCATGGTCCGGGCGAGCGGCGGCGCTGAGGCGGGAGAGGCTGGTTGGTGTGTGATGGCTGGGCGTCACCGCGTGTCGAAAGGGTGACCTGCTGCTGCGTCGCGTCCGCCTCTAAGCTGCGAGAAAGGAGCATTTTGTTCAGCTCATAATGTCCAGGTGGGTGGCAGTTGTGGCATAAATGGTTGAAGCAAAAGACAAAAATAAAAAGAAAATAAGAGAAGAAAACATTTGAAATGAAAACAAAAGCCAAGACGGCAAAAACAAGTATATCAACGCCAGACTAAATCCCGGAGCAGCATCAGGAAGCGGCGCAGACGAGGGTCCAGCGGGATGCCGGCGGATCGTCTGCCACGCAAGGCTTTAGCCAAGGGTTTAGCTGAGGTTTACTGTGCCGTGACCAGTCGGGATGACCGGGAGCCATAAAAGGGTTTTATTGCGCCATTATTACCTTTGATAATGCACCCTGTATCACACGGGGCGGAAGCCGGTCACCTCTTCCTCCCCATCCTGGCCACCGCCACCGCTGCCGACGCCGCCGCCCGGTTGTTCAAGCGGCGGCTTCTGAACGGTTATTGAGCACAAAAAATGACCCCAAGAGTGAAGGCCGCCTTAAGATTTTTCTCAACTATTAAATTCCCTTCTGACGCCCGGGAGAGGAGGAGGTTGTCAGGCCGAGGGCGGGCTAATTGCAAATATTTTCCTTGAGAAACCTCGGCTGTCTTATCTTTCTTTATCTTCATGGCACATTTTTGCCATTTACGGCCGTGGGAGCATCCCGGGACTGCCGTGCCTGTGACGGCCAGGGCCACGCCGGGCTCACGGCGCTGACCATTGTGAGCTGTGTGTGTGTGTGTGTGTGTGTGTGTGTGTGTGTGTGTGTGTGTGTGTGTGTGTGTGTGTCGGTTAGCAAAGTATTGACGAAATATGTTAATAACGAACAAAAAATCGCAATACTGACGTCTTTAGACCACAGAGATCTGACTGGCGCGCATCATGGTGCTGCTTCGCCGAGCTTCAGCACACACTCTGATTACCATTGCCAAAACTCGGTATCACAGAAAAACCGGGAAGTAAAAAAAAAAAAACTTAGAGAATTAGCAAGCAATATAGTGGAGCCGAAGTGTCGCTTTGGGCACCACTGACAGAAGCTTCATGGGAAAGTACGGTGGCCCCGCGGCTGTGAGTGTAGATTTGGGTAGATGGGGGGTAGGGGGGTGGAGAGGAGGCCTAGAGGTGTGGGGAGAGGCAAATAAAGAGGGGGAGGAGGGAGTACTGGGGGAAACAGGAGGGGGCGAGGAATGTAGTGTGGGGGTTATGGGAGGGAAGGGAGGATGGAAGGAACGTTGGGGATGAGAGGGGAGGATTGAGGTAGTGTGGAGGGGGACATAGTGGAGGAGTTGGTGAGGGAAGGGGGCAAACGTACAGAGGAGAGGGGGGAAGGGGGAACGGGAGAGGAAGGGGGGAGGACAGGTGTGCCGGGGCCTCATACTGGTGGGCAGGTGAGCGACAGAATTTATGGCGCGTAAATGTGATGAGAATTAGCACACTCCCCACTTTACAGTCTTTAATTGAAAATGTGTGTGTGTGTGTGTGTGTGTGTGTGTGTGTGTGTGTGTGTGTGTGTGTGTGTGTGTGTGTGTGTGTGTGTGTGTGTGTGTGAGGGACGCCGCATGGATTGTGAACGTAGTACCTGTGTGATGACGGGGCTGATAGTGATGACGATGATGACCAGGTGAGGGCCGCGGTGACTGATATAAGCGACGAGGGGAGAGGAGGAGGAGGAGGAGGAGGGGGGGAAGATAATCGGCGTGAAGATGCGAGATGATAATAATTAGCAGCAATGATGATAATGGCAAGGGAAGATGAGGGTAAAAATTATCATATTAGAAAAATCTCAATAATAATAATGATAGTAATAATAATAGTAATAATAATAACAATAATAAAAATAGCAACGTACATAAGTGAAGAATCCTCACGACGAAAAAAGATAATGAAAAAGGTGAGAAAAAGAGAAAAAAGAAGCAGGAAGAAAATTGTACAGAAAAGCAAGGAAGGAAAAAAGCAAGAATCAAGAGAATATAAACTCAAATAGCCGGTGTCGGGCAGGGCAGGAAGGAGGAAGGAATGGGGGGAGGGGGAGGCAGGCTCTAGGCTCTGTACCCCCTCCCCCTTTCCCCACAACCCCAAACTAACAGTCCCCTCTTGTCCGGCGCGTACCCCTACCCCAATCCCCACCCCTTCCCCTTCCCCATCCCCTTCCAGACGTATAAACTTCCAGCGCGCCAATGAAACGGTGAATTGACGGTGTGGCCGAGACAATGAGACACTCTGGGGTTTATTGCCGTAACATTTTAAACACACGGCTCTCAAAGTACGTGTGGGGGGAGTGGGGACGTAGGGGGGCTTACGGAGGGGGGCGGTGGGGGAAGGGGGGAGGTAGGAAGGGGACGATGGATGGAGTGGGTGTGGGAGAGAAGGGAAGGAGTGCTATGGTGGCAGGAGTGGACACCAACATAAAGAACTTAGGAGTGACTGGTCTCGAGTGACTTGCTGCTCCGCCTCCAGTGATTGGCACGAACTAAAACCGGGTCTTGGGTGAGTACGGCGAGAGAGAGAGAGAGAGAGAGAGAGAGAGAGAGAGAGAGAGAGAGAGAGAGAGAGAGAGAGAGAGAGAGAATTAAAAAAAAATAGCTTTCATTATTTCCTGCAGGTATTGACAGTACAAGGGAAGCGGGCAAATCGTGCGGGAGAAGGATTGAGAAACGCGGCGTCAGCAAAAAAAGTCGCCGAGAAGTAAAGGTTGTGGTAGGCGGCAGGGCAGGAGAAAGGTCACCTCATCACCGTATAGTAATTCAGCGCAAGTCATCCGAGTGTGACGGGTGACATTTGTCTAACCTTTCCGTGGTGCAGGGCGGCGAGGGCGACCCGGCAGTAGCAAAGGAGCGCCCGCCAGGAACACCGCCTCATCCCTCCGTCAGGCGGCTCGAAGCTCAACGCCGAAGGGAAACTGCTAATGAGTCCCCACCAAACACTGTACTGGGCGGGAGCTCTGTGCCCTCAGCCCCGCCGCGCCGAGAGAGGCAGCAGCAAGGGTTCAGCAGCAGCCTTCCTGGCATACCAGCATGGATGTCAGCGCTACAGGAGACCAGCCATTGTCAGTACCAGCAGAAGCGGCAAGAAATATCATTGGCAGCAGTAGCGTGTACATGCTACAATATTAACGGCACCAGCTGCGTAGGACAGTGGTTACGTCGGGCGAACAACGCGACGAGTTATCAACACTGGAGAAGGAGCAGCAGGAGGAGGAGGGGAGGCAGCGGCGGCGGTGGCGGTGGTGAGGGGCCGTGGACTAACCCGCAACAGTGAAAGTTGACGCCCACCACCTGCCACAGTTCATCACTCCCTCACTATAATTAATGCCCATCACTCGTTCACCCTCTCACTCCCCCGCCCTTCTCATCCACTTATTTATTCAAGCGTGCATTATGAGTATGTGTGTGTGTGTGTGTGTGTGTGTGTGTGTGTGTGTGTGTGTGTGTGTGTGTGTGAGTGTGTGTGTGTGTGTGTGAAGCTGTGTACAGTCATAATTATGTCCATACCCTCGCCTATAAACTAGCAGGAGACGGGGTTTCGACACAAACACACACACACACACACACAAACACACACACACACACACACACACACACACACACACACACACACACACACACACACACACACACACACACTGAGATAATTAAATAGATAAGTTCACAAATAAATAAGAAATATGTAAAGTAGATAGATGGATAGATTAATTAATAGACAAATACAGATAGATAGATACTTAGAGAGACACACAGACATACAGACAGACAGACAAAAGAATTGAATTTCCCCCGTAAATGAACAGAAATCCACCTTCACAGTCTCGGCACACAATGAATTTTAGTCTTTAATTCGAGTGAGAATCGTGACAAGGGAGACAGGAAACGTTCTTTTACGTGACGAATTGAAATGCTCGCCTCCATCTCCGCAGCAGTTCCCTCCGCCACCGCCTCCGCTGAGTGCCGCCACCGTCGCCTGCTTCTACTCTCGCTGTCTGCTCCTCGCTAGATTGACAGAAAGATAATAATAATAATAATAATAATAATAATAATAATAATAATAATAATAATAATAATAATAATAATAACAGTGATAATGACAATAATGATAACCTTGAAAACTCGATTACTTTCCGTGGCGTGAAAGTAGACACGTAGAACTCAGGTGAAATGGAGGTCCCGAGCCTCAGTATATTGGGTCAGGTTAATTTGGTAGCGCAGGTGTGGGCTTGTTGATTGGCCTTCCCGCGCCGAGAGTGATGTAATGATTATTGTGTGTGTGTGTGTGTGTGTGTGTGTGTGTGTGTGTGTGTGTGTGTGTGTGTGTTTCCGTGACCCCCTGCCCCGTCACGTTGGTCATGACGGTCACACTTGTCATCATCTTCGTTCCTGCGGGGTTGTCGACGTCTTCACCTTTGCCATTTTGAGTGACAGCTCCTCCTTTCCTCTATCTACTTTCCCATCACACACACACACACACACACACACACACACACACACACACACACACACACACACACACACACGTCTTCCTCCTCCACCACCTCCTCACATCATCATCATCATCATCAGTGTGAGTGACAGAACTGACTGTATCCTGCTCGCTGTCAGTCATTCAGGTGGCGTTCTCAGCAGCCATGAACCCTCGACGACTCACTATTGCCAAACAGCACAAGCGGGAGGCGCACAACGGCCCACCGCTGGCCATTTATAGCGCGAGACAGCCTTTTTTGGGGGAACACATCCTTTGATCATCCTTCTTGATAGCCTTGATAGGTCTCGGGCCTGAGCGGAGATCGTATCATTGTCATTGTACTCGTATTTCATCGCAAATCATCGGTGATCATGAAGCCTCTAATGTCCTGAGTTCGGCGGCTGATGATAAAAAGGAGTAATGATAACAGTCTCGTATTGACAGCGTTACGTGGCTGCGTGTCTGGCGGCGTGTTTGCTCATTCCTCGAGAAGGGAATGATTTCACATGATCAAAATCGTAATACACTCGAGTGAACGTGAGACTCGTCAAGCATGACCAATTAGGTAGTGTGTAGACCCGTGATGGTTAAATGCACACACACACACACACACACACACACACACACACACACACACACACACACACACACACACACACACACGAGGCAGTGAATGACAAGAAAGTCACAGATCTTGGGTCCGGAGAGGAGAGGCGTCGAGGGTCGTATTTGTATCACTTGATCCGCGAGGAATTTCGCTCACACTTGAGGGGTACACGCCTGATCCTTGGCGCGAAGAGGAGGGACTATGCTGCGGGGGTGCTGGGAGGGGGGTGTCAGGGTCGAGGGGTAAGGGAGGGATGCAACCCAACCCTCTCGCTTGGTGTAAATGTGCCCGCATGCTGCTGCCGAGGGAGATGTGACGAGAGGGGGGGGGGGGGGGGTTAAGGGAGGGGCGAGGCGGGAGAGGAAAAAATGTCTGCTAAAACCTACCAAGGAAGGGCAGACAACGTGGATGTATGGAGGTGCCGATCCGCTGACTATTCCCTCCCATGTTTGCCCTGCACTCGTAACGGAGGTTTGTGGCGGCACCCTTGGACTGCCCGACCCTCGATTCCCTTGGCGTCACCCCCTGAGTCGAGGACCTGCACCCCGGGGCTTCTCGTTCACTTGTCCACCGGTGTGTTACAAGGTGTGTCGCGACGCTGAGTTGTTCCCGGGAAGCGGTGATTGCACTCGACACCTTCTGTCTCGGCAGGTGAGCGGCACCGACCCCCTCAACCTCCACAGGACCCGCCCAGTGAACAAACAAATCATTGCTAATGCTCGACACACAAGTCCTTTTTGATGTAGTTTTTTTTATCTTCGTTTTAATCATCTGAGGCATTTGCAGCGAAGCATTAAGTGTGGTGAAGCGATAAAGTTGAACGCCGGTATTCCAACTGTCCTGACATTTGTGTTTTTTATTGCTGGCTGGTTTTTGTAATATTTAATGAAAGGGATAATATTCGTTGACCTCTCCCTTCCCGATGACCGCCGTAATTATCGAGTAACTTTAAAAGGTATTCGCTATTTTGTTGCTGGAGTTCTCGTGTCACCCGAGATGAGCGAAGCGTCTTGGCAGTGAACGTTCACCTTCTACTTTTACCTCTATGAAATTGTACATGTGATTCTAAGTTTAATTATTTTATGAGAACGTAACAACGAAATCACAGCAGCGCGACGAAGAAGATGATGCAGAGCTCTTAAAGATACAGTTTTATTTAGTTTTATAAAGAGCGAAATAATAAGAGTATGAAGTGGGAAGTCCAGGGCCGGGGAGTGGCGGCGGTTGAGAGTCGAGTGACGGATATGAAGTGTCTCGCCACTCTGGGGAGGCGAGTGCTGAAGGGATGTGCTCAGGGCTGCGATGATGAGGCGTTACAGGGAACACTGCGCCTCGGCACACAGAGAACATGGGTCCAATTATCAAGGATTTTAACTCGCACTTGAAAGCATCCAGTGAAACCAAGACGTATAGACAATGATGAGCATTCATCACGTGGAGTGGGAAGGTCCCCCCACCCACCCCCCTCAGTGGCGGGGTAACCACCACCACTAATTTGATCATCGCCTACCGTCCGCTGACAACAATGCCCGAACCTGACAACCAAAAGACCCGGAATCCGACACCGGCAGGGGATGTGGGCGGCGGGGGCGCCCACCCACGCGCCGCCCGCATGGCCCCGTCACGTGATCTTGCGGGGCCTTGATCTGTCAGGCGGCGTCAGTTACAGCGACGATATCGCCCGAGGCCTGATCATAAACCCCAAGTTAAGGTGCGAAGCGTCAGCAGAACCTTCCACTATCGCGGGCCGCATCGGGGTGAACCGGGTAACTTTTGTCAGGGGTATCAAGGGGGCCTCCCGCCCTGCCGCGCCGCCCCCCAGGCCACAGCCCACATTTTTCACTGCGAGTTTATTTTATGGGAGTCTCGCCGCGCATATGAACGAGTGAATTAAGTGTCGATGGCCGTGATAGTGAGCCAAGGGATAGGCGGCAGCGGGGCGCGGATGACGAGAAGACGCCGCGTCACGCCCGTCACCCCACGCACCGCCGCGCCCCTCACCCAAGGCACCCCTTCACCCCGACGCCCCATCACTGCATCACTCCACGTCCCTCTGTGTACACCCCACGACCCTTGCCACCCTTCACCATGACACCCCATCACTCCATCACCCCGTCACTGCGCCCTTCCCTCTGCGCCCCCTCCTCACCCTTGAACTCTTAACAGCTCGCCCTTCGATACCCTCCCCCCCCCCCCCACGCCTTGCTACACCCCCTCACTCACCACTATGCTACCCTGCACTTCCTTCAAAGGCCTATCACTTTACACTTGATCATTATATTCAAAGACATATTACGTTATATATTTTATCTGTATATTCAATTTATCCATGTACTTATTCAGTGATTTACCAACCTTTTCCTTTCTTGAGTTTGGACTAAACGTAACTGGTCTCTTTGATAGTGAAGATAATTTTCTGTGTATTTACCTATATCTGTCTCTTTATCTATCTATTTATCTATCCATCTATCTATCTATCTATCTATCTCTCCACGCAGCGCCCTCAAGTGCCGGCCGCCTCTCCCGCTCTTCCCTCTTGACACTAAAGCTCTCAAACTCGTCTTCCATGAGCCACGACGTCTTATTCATGACTCCCGTAACATTAAATATTTCTCGCCCCCGCCAGCCTCTCTCCCCCCAACTCACCTGCTCCTCCTCCTCCTCCTCTCCTCCTCCTCCTCCTCCTCTTCTCATCCTTCTGGTGCTACTGCTTTTCCTCGCCGTCAACCTCACCATCTCTTCCTCTTCCTCCTCGTTCTCTTCTTCTTTCTCCTCCTTTCTTCCTCTGATCCCTCCTCCTTTTGCTACTGATCTTTCTCGTCCATCCTCACCTCCTCATTCTCCTTATTCTCCTCCTCCTCCTCCTCCTGTTACTAGTCATCTTCCTACCTCCATCCTCTACCGTCCTTGAATGTAGATTATTTTCTTTAATCGGTTTAGTAAAGTCTTTTCTTGACTTCCATATATGAATGACTTCCTTTGTATTCAGTCTTTCATCTACCTGCCGTACCCCACCTCCCTCTCTCTCTCTCTCTCGCTCTTGCTTTTGCTCTCTTTTCTTTTCTTTTCTTTATTTTGCCACTCAACACTCGGCCTCCATCACCGCCACCACCACCGCCGCCGCCTCACCGCCCTCATCCTCACGACAGCTCTTCATCACCTCTGTATTCTACGACCTTGACTCTACTCCTTGCCACCAGTCACCACCACCACCACAACTATACATGTCCCCGACCACCGCCCTAACCACAATCAACCAACCAACCAACGCCACTTCTTTCACCAATATTTTCCGTCCCCATCTCCATCACTTCTACTCCGCTGCCATTCACCACCACCACCGCCGCAACCATAACCAACCACCACCTCCAACACCACCTCCACTTCTATTACCTCCACCTCCACCACCCCCACCAGTCCCCATCTCCATCACTTCTTCTCCCCTGCCATTCTCTCAGCTGTTCGTCCCTTCGCACGCAGTCTGCACGTAGAATAGCGAGCTGTCCATCACTGCTGCTTAGTGTCGGTCCGTCTTATCTCCTCACTGTGACTAGGCGGGGCGGGTTGAGTAAGGGAGAAGTAAGAAGAGGAGAACGAAGACGGGGAGGATGAAGACGGCGAGGAAGACGACGGCAGTGATGACGAGGAGGAGCTGACGGGGCGGGTTGGAGGGGATGGGGAAGTGGTATTTGGAAGGACAAGGAGAAAGGAGGTGGGGAAGGAAAAGGCAGGATGGAAGACTAGCAAATAATGGCTTTGGAGGAGGATGAAGACGCAGGAGGTGGACGGTAAATCAGACGCGTTTCAAGACTAGGATGATGAGGCCAAGTGGGGCGCGACGCAAACTGAAGCGCGATGCAAATTGAAGCAGGGTTTAAGTAGGATGAAACTAGGAGATCAAGGCTGAAGTCAGGTGCGCGTCAAGGTGAAGCAAGGTAAGCCGCCGTGAGACAGCCCAGGTGAAGTAGGAGCGGAACTTGATGTTTATCTCTCTCTTACCTCCACCCACCTCCTCCCCCACCCTTTCCTCCTTACCTCTCTTTCTCTTTCCTGGTGTCCCTCCTTCCCTTTCACTCGCCTCCCCCGAAGAGTGACTGCGGCAGAGGTAACGTGTCTCTGTCTGCGGCATTGAGTCCCTCCCGAGGTGAGCTGTGTCGAAGAAGGGAAAGTCCTGCTCACACGCCTTTACTTCTCGCCCTAGCCTCCCATGGCTCACTTAGCTTCTTTTTCCTCCTCCGTCGTGACTAATACATCATTCACTACCTTCGTGGGGGGCGGGGGGCGGGTATTAATAGAATAGAATGTTGCACAGCTTCCCGGTGAGGCCCCGCTGTATAAGGCCGTGTGTCCGCTATTCTGCTCCGCCATGTATCGTTAGTCGTGGCCGGAGTGTGGGCAAGTTATAGAGTTTGTTTTTATTTGTATGTGTGTGTGTGTGTGTGTGTGTGTGTGTGTGTGTGTGTGTGTGTGTGTGTGTGTGTGTGTGTGTGTGTGTGTGTGTGCGTGTGTGTGTGTGTGTGTGTGTTTAAGCAAGTGCGTCTGTAGCTTGCAACCATGGAGTCCGCACGATGGGAAGGACTTCTTGTGTCTTTGGCCGCCTTCGGACGCTGTTTCAACTTGACTGGCACCTCGCCCTCATTCCCCTGACGGAAAAAGTTGTCCGTGGCCACTTTTCCATCGCACACTTTTCCACACTTTTCGCCGGCGATCTCGGATTTCTGAACATTAATAGCTGTCCACGGCAATCTTCTGCTTCACTCTTTTTAACAGCAGCCTCACGGTTTGAATTTCTAGGGGGTGGTGGGGGCAACATAGAGGGAGGGGGAAGGTGGTGGAGGTGAAGACTGAGACCTGAGCCATCTGTCGCCACCTTGCTGGACGAGGGTGGAGGTGTTGGTGGGGGGGAGAAAGACTTACTCCCTCACCTCCACCACCACCACCACCTCCACTCCGCCGGCCACACCCGCGTCACCAGGTGTTGTGGGTGTCGGCGGGCCAGTCAGAGCCTCCGCCGCCGCCGCTTCCTTGTGTTATTTATCGCCGGTGATACATATGGCGTATTGAGTATTGATCTCGTCATCAATGTTTTCAGTTTACGACACTGCCTCGTGGGGAGGATGCAACTCAGGGCGCTGTTCGAATGCTCTCCCTGCGTTATTTTTCTATCCTTTTTTTTTTCATGTGGATTTGTTTGTTTTTGTGTGTCGTCCGTGTGTTGGTTCTTAGAGTGTTTTGTAGCCCAGTAAACAGCGGTAATGGCCTGGCCCTATGAGTGTGTGTGTGTGTGTGTGTGTGTGTGTGTGTGTGTGTGTGTGTGTGTGTGTGTGTGTGTCAAGGTGTGTTCTGCTGCATGCTGAAGGCGATTCGATACCACTGATCGACCGGCAAGCACAACCAACCCTCCGAACCTCGCCGCGCACCGCCTGTCTGCCGGCCGCCGCCCTAATGCACTCCGCCGTGTATTAGCTCTTGCTTCGCCGGTGGTGGTGGTGGTGGTGGTGGTGGTGGTGCTTCTTCTTCTTTATAGCTTTCTTATTTTTTTTACTGTCAACGTTTTTTTTCTCTCTCGCTGTTCTTCTTTCGTCTTTCTTCTGATGGGTTGTTGTTTTTTCTTCTCTTCCTTGAGCTCTTGTTTTATTTGTTTTTCTTTTTATCTATCTTTATATTCTTTTTCTTCTTTTCCTCCTCAGTCCTCCTCTTTCTTCTTCGTTTTCTTATTTTTTTTCTTCTTATCTACTACTACTACGCGTACTACTACTATTGCTACTACTACTACTACTACTACTACTACTACTACCACCACCACCACCACCACCACCACCACCACCACCTCCCACTGATGAACGCTCATTTCTCCCCTCAGTACACGCTGCCCCATAATGGACACAGTGTTGGTAGTCTCCGGCCCTTCCCTCGCCTAACCCCTCCGCACACTTTGTTTAGCTTTCCGTCTTTCCAAACTCGGGCGGAGAGGACGAGAGTAACCGCGGTAAAGTTCACTGCTGGATGACCTAACTGGGAGGGTGTAAGCGTCCCCTGGGGTTGGGGGGAGTGGATGGGATGCCTAGGAGGGGAGACGAGCATGGTGCGGGTGTGGGGGATTGGGGGTTGTCGTCTTCTTTCTCTTCCTTTTGCTTCTTCCTCCTCCAGCAATTCTCCTTCTCTTCCTCCTTGGTCTTTCTGCTTGCTTCTTCCTTCTTCCCAACTTGCACCCAGTCCACCTCATCCCCCAGTCAAGCCACCACCACCACTACCTCCGCTACCCCCCTCCTCCCACCACCTCCACCACCACCCGCCTGTTGCCGATTTAAGCAAAAGACGAACACGCTGTTCAAACAAGCGCCACCTCACTTGTTTGGCTGATTTCCGCAGCGCAAGTCACCGGGTTAGCTTTGCGTTTTTCCCTGCCCTGCGCCACCACTCCCCCCGCCCCGTCCTCCCTGTCTTCCCCTCCTCCCTCACCCTCTCCCCTCTCCCCCCACCTCAGACGAATCGCTCTTCATTCTTTCAGCTGAATCACTCATGGCTCGCTTTTTAGACTTTCTCGTCAAACAGGAACGTTGGCGAGGATTTTATTGTTCCCAGTGTTGGTGTTGGCTTTAATGTGTTTTTTAGTGTTTCAGTGGCAACTGTGAGAGTACGAGAGAGAGAGAGAGAGAGAGAGAGAGAGAGAGAGAGAGAGAGAGAGAGAGAGAGAGAGAGAGAGAGAGAGAGAGAGAGAGAGAGAGAGAGAGAGAGAGAACGGAATTATATATATTTTTTCCTCACTTTACTATTCCCCTTCTGAGTTTAAACACGCGGCCATTTTTCCTTCTGGCGGGCCGTGGCGCCGACATCACTGCCCTCTTATGGCCGTCTGAGACTGACTTTTAGGTCCTAATTAGCAGCTGGCTGTAATTAGCCGACGACGGGGATATAACAGTTAACTCGGCTGGTCTTACGGCTCATTCTGGCAGTCCAGCGGCGGGTCCTCTGGGTTTTACGGCTGAGTCCGCCCGATCTGGAGGATGACCCGGCCCCTGATGGAATGGCCTGCCGCCCCGAACGATTATCTATGCGGATGTGGTGCATTTTGCCTTTAATCAACCCACAAATTTCAAGTCGTCGTCTTCCCGGGTCTGTGAAGGCTTTGTTAAGACTTACACGTGAATACCCGCAGCTCTAGACCGACTACCTATTCTTGCACTATCTCCCCCGATGGTACGAGTAAACTGCCCACTGTGTTTATCCATTGGTCGTTAGTGTTTAATAGAAGACTTGCACACGTCACGCTGCAGTAACACACCTCAGCCCATGTAAATACTTTTCATGGAATAACAATGATCACCCAGCAGCTCTGTAATACAACCCTCCACATTTACACACAATATCACCGCACTGCAACACTTTAATTAATTTTGCAGCACTAATACTTCACCCACCAAAGTTACATCACACCTGCCGTCACGTCCCACACATCATCCTCAGCACCACATTCCCACCTGCAGCACATTTCCACGGCAATGCTTCGCCTCCCCCGTGGTCACCTTGCCTGCCTCCCTGGGTCGGGGCTCGGGGGTGGCGGACTCACACAAGGGACGGGGCGAGGAGGCGTCGACCGGCTGATGTTATGGGTATTAATCAAGAGAAATACTTAAGGGGCCATGAGAATGTTATCATTACCTTCAAGACAGTGATTAAAAGGCAGAGCTTCATTGAGATAAATACTGTCATTAAACGTAACGACGACATAACTTATAGCACAGACGTCGTCACCAGCGCCTCCCTTGCAGCACCTCGCGTCCCTTGCCGCCGCCTCGGTCGCTTTGTTTCATTGAGCATTGCAGTTCTTCGTTATCAGGTTTTTAGTGTGTGTTTACTTTATAATAACCTGTTTAACTTTATTCCGTCCTGGTCATTGCTGCCAGTTAAGTAAATATTTGTTATTTTAAGGCCGATTCCCTCTGGAATTGTCAGTTTCCTGTGGCAGTAATATACAGTAAGAACTATAAATGCAACGCGGCACAAGTGTTTGAACGAAAGCAGGTGTTGTGTGACAAAGGACGAGAGCGAGGCAGATGGCGCCCCGGGACCCCCGTGGCTCTGAGCTCTGCCGCCACGTCGTCCTGTCGTTGGATCCGGGTGCACGAAGGATGGCAGGTGATGTGGAGGGAAGTGAGGGTCTCCCGGGTGCCGTAGGGTTGAGGCCACAGCCTCGATAAGCTAAATGCCGGGTGGCCTATTAATCATGTTTATAGGGTCGTCCAAACTCCCCGGTGTCTAGCAAAGCACAGTGACTAATGACAGAGTGTTCACTAGACAGCCCCGGCCGACCTCGCCCGCACGACGTCTGCCTGCAGCTCCTCACTCATGGGAACGCACCCAGGCGGCGGGTCACCTCCGAGCCCACCCTGTGGTGGGGGCGGCCAGTGGCCCTGAACACCACTTGAGGCCGAGCACTGATTACGAGCCGTGGGAGTCCAGTGCGCGGGTGATGTAGTGTAATCAGCCCGGGAATGGCTCTTCCAAACTGCCTTAGAATCAAATTATGCTGTTTTTTCAAAGTCATTTCTGAGTAAGTTTACTTTTTTATTCATATAAGTCATTCTTTGTTTTTTGTTCCATTAAAAAAGTTAGGATATCTTCGCCGGCTCTGTGAGACAAGGGAACTGACACCCTCAAGCAGGCCATTAGCGCCTCCTGCCCATTATGTACCCACAAACTTAACCCTTCAATCGCCGCGCCGTCCCCGTCACCGCCGCCGTAATAAGACACCCGGACAGGATGTATGAGTGAAGGGAGGAGACACCCTGAAGAGGCCCCGCGCGGCAAGAATGCCTCTGTCAGGCCGTGTTGAGCTGTCTCCTCTCCGGCGCGGCCCGTCAGCCCCTCATCACGGTGATGCCTCTACAAATAATACATTAAAGGTGCTGCCCGTCACCCCGCTATCAGGAGCATTACTAAGGTTTTAATAACGTGCGGTAGTGTGGGATAAAAGGCACAACACCTCCTCATTCCTCCTCCTCCCTCCTCTCTCCTCCTCTCCACATGAGCCTCCCTCCGTTCCGTCTCCGCCATCCCAAACTGACATCTATAAACATCTGAAGTCGTCCTCCCGCGCCTCACAAATCAGGGTCCCTTTGACTTAGTAATGGGCGGTGTTTTGTCTGACAATGGCTCTTTGGTGCGATCAGACGTGGCCTTTGTTGCGAGTATGAACGAGTAGGATCCCCGAACGTCTGTGTTGGTGCAGGATGTCCGAGTCTCCTTCGCCGCGCCGGCCCTGCAGGTGATTATTTTTAATTTATACAATTTTAACGTCTTATTCCTTCGGGTTTATGACAAGCTCGACAGCATTGAAGGGGGCTAGCCGGAGACACAGGAAGGAGGGAGGGGGAAATAGAGGTGTCAAAGAGAGACCGCTCAAACGGATCCTTCGTCCCCGTCCCTGCCAGGTGGCGCCTCGCCCGGCCGCTAGTGAGAGAGAGAGAGAGAGAGAGAGAGAGAGAGAGAGAGAGAGAGAGAGAGAGAGAGAGAGAGAGAGAGAGAGAGAGAGAGAGAGAGAGAGAGAGAGAGAGAGAGAGAGAGAGAGAGAGAGAGAGAGAGAGAGAGAGAGAGAGAGAGAGAGAGAGAGAGAGAGAGAGAGAGAGAGAGAAGCACTTCCCAGTAATCCAGATAAGAGATGGTGAAATGATTGTGCCAAGACACTGAACACAAAGAGACTGAAGGGAGGAATGGGCCGCTGACTAAGGTAAAGGAACCCGGGCGGCGAGGAAGAGCAGGAAAATAAGGAAAAGTGAGGAACACAATACGGACGTAAAAAACGGCCGCCAGCAAATGGAGAATATACAGCCTCGCGGCAAGAGGATAGATCAACATGAGAGACAGAAGAAAAGAGAGAAAACAACTAAAGGCAAATGGCAAGAATCGCCCAGCTAACCAAGTATGAATAGGAGGAGGTAAGCAAGGCAGATGGACAGGGGAGCTAAGAGGAGGAGAAGCAAGAGGAGGAGGAGGAAGAGGTGGAGGAGGAGGAGGAGGAGGAGAGGAGGAAGAAAGAAGACGACGCAGCAAGAAAGGCCAGAAGAAGCGACTGGTGGGTGGAGGGTCACGCACCGTCGAGTCCGCTGGCGGTGACGGACTGGCGTTGGTAACCTAATGGACGCCTCTTGCCCCCCCGCCCGCCCGCCCACCTCCGTCACACCCACTTTCAGCCCGCCCGTCCACTGCTCTCTCTCTCTCTCTCTCTCTCTCTCTCTCTCTCTCTCTCTCTCTCTCTCTCTCGCTCTCGCTCTCGCTCTCGCTGGTGTTGCTGCTTGGGAGGGCCTCGTACACACACTGGAGAAAGTTGCGCCTTGATCGGCCGGGCACCGTCCCCGCCGCTCGCTGGCCGCCCCGCCGCCCCATGATGGATCCTCGCGCTGCCTTACAACCGTGTCCAGATAGTTGTGCTTCACGTCACCCGGGATCAGGAGATGTAAAGTCGCACCTCCTTTTCTAAGATATTCGCAAATTCCAGCGACGCATGCACGGCTTAAAATCTGTATTGGTATAACATAAATCACTGTCAGTTGTGCAAGACACCATTAAACTAAGTAGAAGGGTGAGAGAGAAAAAAAGAATTAATATGAATAAACTTTTGCCTCAGTATCAGGTTACTGACTTGATGACGAGGTGAAGGAGTTTCTGCCTCAGTTTTTTCCTCCTTTTTTTTTTTTTTTTTTTTTTTTTTTTTGCCTCCTAGCGGAATTTTACTTGGCGGAGAAATCTGCCTGGTCGTGCACCGGCTGCTTTCTTTCCTCCTCTCTCGCCTTATGGACCCGCGTCAGTCTGCTGCCTCCCCAGGTGACGTCTCCTGCTTCTTGTTTTCTCGTACATCAAGCAAGGCAAGTGATGGTTGGTGTTTGCTTGACGTTTGCCCTTTTATCGCCCGCCGCTGCCAGTGGTGTGAGTGAAGGATCATCATCACTTTGATTTCTGATTGCGAGGCTCCGGGAGGTAGAAAGTTGTCTGTCTGCTGCCGTCGCCCTCGTGCATGTTGGGCTGCGTGTTCCTTGTGTTGTCTTGGGGCCGAGTGCTCTGAGCCGGTGTGAGCATTATTACCCTCAACCTGCTTGTTTATCGTCCCCGCAGATAACTGTTAACTCTAAACTATCCAGGATGAAGAGAGGGGCCGCGGGGCTAAGGGTCGCGCGGGGTCAGGGGGTCGGCCTGACTGACGCCCGCCTCCCCCCGCCTCACCTCGCCTCACCTTGTTTTCCCGCTCATCGTCTCCACACTGTAGTTTTATGTACGATTTTACGACTTTGTTTTGCCCTCTGAGTTTTACCACTCGAGCTGTTTATTTAGCAGAGATGTGTGTTTCTCCGTCAGGCGGCGGGGGGGCGGGGAGGGGGGTCGGGACTGGGAGGCTTGGGTGAGAATCACTAAATATTTCATCATTACTGAACCCTTATCAAGATTTTCTCAACCCTTCGTGAACACTTTGGAGAAAATCATTTTAAGTTAGTTTTTTTCCCTTGCTCAGGTTAACTTCTCGTCTTTCTTAATATAGTGTTCCCTGGAAATATTTCTTTGTTGATAAGCTTTAGTTTGGGCCCTTCAAGTTGTACCTTTATATATATATATATATATATATATATATATATATATATATATATATATATATATATATATATATATATATATATATATATATATATATATATATATATTCATCCTTACACAGTTGGGTGTTTTCACTGTGTTGCTTTTCTTCCCCTTTTTTAGTCAGTGTTCGCCTCCAGAGTGTATTTCTCCCGTTGTAAAGGTTTTCCGTCGTTTCAGTTCATAGGAGCCGCGTCGGGTGCGAGGACCATTATAGGACTTAAATGCACCGTAGGAGAAGGTCGAGGGGAGGCTGAATTGGCACAGGTGTTAACTTCTTTGTGTCGTTTGACCTCGCGCAGGGTGTTGAGTGCACAGGTCTGGGAGGACGGACTGGCGAACCTCCTCTCTCCTCCTTCCGCGAGTGGCGCCCGTCACCGCCACACTCCCGCCGGCGCCCACGGACATCAGTATTCCTGCCGCGTCTGATCTGCTGGCTCGACCAATGCACAGCTGACTGCCCTCTTGACCTCCCCCCGTCATCCCGGCCCGCCGCCTTGTTTAAGTCTTCACTTTTTATCATCTTTCTTTGTCTCTTAGTTCCCATGCTAAGCGGAGGCGATCAAATATATCTTCACCGACAAAAAAGGATTTTTTTTCGCTCCACCGTCCATGTGTTCCATTCCTCTCCTTCCCTCCTCCGAAATCTCTCAATTCCCACTAATGGTTCTCTCCCTTCTCTCGACGCTGCAACCTTTTCCTCTTTTCGTCCCTTTCTCCCTCATTCCCACAAAGACCCCACATCTCCCCTCCGGAGCCCCACCCGCCGCCGCCCCACCCTTCCACCTCCCTCCGCCCGCTGGTATGGCGCGCTCCCTTGGTCCCTCCGCGGCCATCGACGGAGTGGACGGCCTTACGCTCAATAGATGCCTCCACTTCATTAACAACTTCCTGACCTAATGTCTCTGTTTGTCGCAGGATCTCCTCACACTCAGGCCTGGATTGGTGATTGGCGATTGTGGGGAGGATTAGCGTTTTTCCACAAGCCACCACTCCCACTCCCACCCAGACCCCACCCGCCCGCCCCTCGGCCCTGGGCGGTTGTAGGGTCAAGCGAACTGCCGCCCGATTGGGTGGACTGGATCAGTCAGCAATTAGGGAGCGGCCCAATTTATTTTTATTGAATTGTAACAGCCCACTGTTGTCCCCTTGGATGCCCCCTCCCGGCCAAGTGCCTTGAGGACATGCTCCGCTGCGCCACCTTGTAAAAAGGAACAAGGAAAGGGAGGAAAAATAGATAGATAGACACAAAGATAATTTTCGGCGCGAGGTTGAGGAGAATGTGAGGGTGTAGGTATTTGGAGACCTTGTTAGTTTTTCGTGAGCCCTCTGAGTGTGTGTGTGTGTGTGTGTGTGTGTGTGTGTGTGTGTGTGTGTGTGTGTGTGTGTGTGTGTGTGTGTGTGTGTGTGTGCCGTGGTGTATCTTCCTGGCTGTCTGTCCTCGTCTCGTTCAGGCCGTCCTCGTTCTCGTCCTCGTCGTGGGACTCGTCCTCGCCCCGCGCCACCATTCTCCAGGCAACACAACCATTCCCAGCATAAGCTATTAGTATCATCGTTCACTGCTACTTACGACCGCCATCCTTCCCGCATAAGATACGACCACATCATCCCCCACCAGGACCTGCCACCACACTCCCTCCAACCACACCCCACCCTCCTCCCTCACCTCCACCACCACCTCCACTACCATCCATACCCTCCCTCTTATCTTCCTCCAACTCCTCCACCCGCCCTTCCCGTTCCTCTCCCCACGTCTCCTCCATCGCTCTTCCCTCACCTCTTCCCCTGCTCCCATCGCGTCTCTTCGGTCCAATCCCTTCCCTCTCTCACCCTTCTCCTCATTTCCCCTTCTCTCCCTTCCGGACGTGTCAACTCTTCCCACTTTTTCTGTCCCCGTTTTTTTTCTCTCTTTCTCTCTCTCTTTTCCTCCCGCTCTCGTTCTATACATTTGTGCATCTCTTTCTTCTCTCTCCCTTCCATTGCCACTGTCACCCACGGCACCATCACCACCACCAGCCCTAAAAAATACGGTAAGGGTTGTATTACATGAGGACTATACTCTTATCACCATCAGATCATTATCATCATCATGATCATGATCATCATCATTATCAAGACCTACATGAGCATCACAAGTAACAGCAACGATAGCTAGAATATCAAGACCAATAAAGCAACAACAAAAGCAACGACAACAACAATCCATTATCAACAACAACAAAAATAACATCATCCCCACCCCCCACCCCACCCCCTGCCCCGCCACAGTACCAGCAGTAGCCGTCACGAGTCTCCCAGGAGCACTGCCACATAATGCACGGGTCAAGTTTAGCCAAGTCCAGCAGACGGCTTATATCCGTGAGACCAAAGTTTGTGTTGAGCGAGACAGCCGTGCATCACCCTTCCCCGCTGCGACGACCCGCCGAGACGAGCTCAGACGCTGCTTAAGTGAGGTCCATCTCCACTAATGGAACACAAGGAGCCTCACACGGCGCGGCGCACCCACTCTCCGACGCGGTGAATAACGCTGTACCAAGCGGACTGCAACTGACTTCCAGGCCTTAAGCGGCAGCGGCGGGAGTAACACTACCATTGCTGCAGCGGATCTGGACCGTGTGCCGCTGCCGTAATGGTGATCATATTACTCAGAAACAGTGTATTCACGCTCAAAAATAACACTAAGAAACACACAACCAACTACAACAGTAATGGCATCCATAACAAAGCAGTAGCAGCAGTAGCAGCAGCAGCAGCGCCCAGCAGCAGGAGCAGGAGCAGCAGCAGCAACGCCACGGCCACAATTAGGTTCATTACTGTTTACGAGCGGGCGCTCCACCGCCTCCCTCCTCCGGCGCTCCAGGATTCCAGATCTTGGAGGCACTTACGGGCGAGTCGCTCCCCTGGGCCGCATCCTGGAGCCTCCCCCGTCGTTTGCTCGCGGCTCCAGTCAATCCCTCACTGACAGACGGCGCCACCACTTCCAGACCTGACCTGGAAGCCGATAATATGGAACCTGAGATCTTCCACCAACGCCTCTCTTGATTCCAGCGCCCCTCATCGGCCCCCCTACCCCTCCCTCTCCCCAGTCCCAGCCCAGCTATCCAGCGATAGTGCTCCTCTGTGTGCTAATGAAGGCCTAGGACGGCTCGTATTATGGCGGCAGACGATTATTTTTTCCTTACTTTCGTACCGCAGCGGCAGCATTGTGACGACTCGCCTGAAATTGGCCGGATGACTTACTTTGATGACCCCGGCGTACTACGGCTAATTTTAGCGCGTCTTGGTATCACTATCACAGGAGTGCAGGATTTTTTCTTCTCTTTTTCTTCCCCTCAATTCGCGTTTCATTTGCTGATGGGATTGTTTCCTCTTGCTTACTTTGCTTCTCAAATGGCTCTGGTAGTTCACATGAATGAGTTATAATATGAGAGCTGTAAATCTCAGGAAACACACGACACTCTCAGAGCTCCAAATGCCAACGTTGTAATGCCAATTTTCTCTGCGCCTTTAATATTTTCTTTGGCGCAACGGTACATACTCGCATAATGAAAAAAAAAAAAGGTTGGCTGAGAGGAAACAAAGAGTTGGACGGAGGTAATGGGGAGAGAGAGGAAGAAAAGGGGGACCTGATGAGAGAGAGGAGTTGGAAGGAAGGGCAAGAGGATAAGGAGGAGAAGGAGGAAGAAGAGGAGGAGGAAGATCGTGGTTCATTTGGTGAGCATTTGCCAGGTTGCGCCGGAGTTAGAGTCCCCTGGAGACCTGCTCACATTTGGCTTATTGTTAGGACGCCCCGGCCCCACCTCACCTTACCGCGCTACTCCCCTTAATGAAACACCGCGTACACACACTGCCGGAGACGCTGCCGCAGCCTCCACGCTTGTGCCTCTGTTCCTTCCACTCTTGTCTGACGTCCTTGAATGAATTTGCTTGGCTGCCGGTGTTTTGGAAGGCCACCCCGGATGTTCTTTAATCTCCTGAGTAATTCACTTCCTGAAAGAAGCTTACCTAAGAATGGTGCACCTGGAGCAACCTTCACCTGAGGGAATAGGCAAGAGACACGTAACCTTGGTGGGGATGGTGCTTAGGGTGACTTACCTTGACTTACCTTAAGGGCTGAGGTGGCACTGAAAACGAAAGTAAGGTAAAGGAAAGGTACAAGTATCTAAGAAGAGAACTTATGACGGTTATTTTTCTCCCTTATATACTCTATTAAGTGTGTCTCTCAATATTAATACGGGAATATGTAAGAGAAAATGCGGTTGCGGAAACACTTAAAAAACCTCTCATAAAGACGAGGCTTCACACCCCCACACATCCCGGGCGGTGCCTTGCCAACATGCCATCATAACGCCATAACATTACCCGGAATCACCTGTAAATCCTGGTACACAAAAACTTTTATTCACCGCCACCGCCTCTGAGCTAGCGCCTGAGCCTCGCGCGGCCTCACACCACAATGAGGAGACTCGTCACCGATGATCCCGATTTGTCAGGCCAGAGAGGATTGGCGACTGATGTGGCTTACTTGGCGGCCCGAAGCTTTATTACCAGGAGCCTCGACAGGGATGCTGCTGCTGCGATTTTTCCTCCCTGATACCACCAACGAGAGAGAGAGAGAGAGAGAGAGAGAGAGAGAGAGAGAGAGAGAGAGAGAGCAAGCTGATTACGAAGTGAGGATCGAGGGGAAGGGGGAGGGAGGGAGGTATAGGCAAGGAGGAGGGAAGGAGGAGGTGTGTGTGTGTGTGTGTGTGTGTGTGTGTGTGTGTGTGTGTGTGTGTGTGGCGAGAGAGAAAAAAGAAAGAGAGAGAGAGTGAGAGGGAGAGACCAGATCATTTGGTCCTTCCTCGCTTTCTCGATGTGTCTCAGTTTTATTTCGCGGCTTCGGGGTCGTATGGGATGAGAGGAAGATGGGGAGGTCGGGGCGGGGGAGGGGATGAGGGGGCAGAGGAGGAGGGGGTGAGGGGTGGTGTTAGGGTGTAAGACATGACATTTTTTCCCCCCTTCATGCCCGGCGCCCTCTTTCCGCGGGTGGGGAGGAAGGCAAGGCGAAGGAGGAGCATAGTTCATGTTTAATGGGCGGCGGGTGGTGGGTGTCCGTACCCTCTCATTACTGCATTTTTCTCCATCCAACGCGGTTTTCAATGAGTTTTCGCCTTGTTCCGAACGCTGAAAGGATGTTATTATATATTTTTGTGGGCGTTATAGGCGAGGCAATTTAGGTATTAAGAGACACGGCTGGTAACGAGGGCTTGAAGGGGGGAGGGGGGAGGAGGAGGGAGGAAACGGCATAGGGAGGGTAGGGATAAAAGTCTTGTTCTTGCTTGCCGCCTCCTCCTCCTCCTTTTTCTCCTTCTCCTCCATCTCCACCTTGTTCCTCGTTCTCCTTAATGGTATGGTACCCCTCCACCCTCCACCCTCCTCCATCTCACCACCACCACCATCTCCACCGCCACTACCATAAGTACACCCACCACCACCACCACCACCAAGACAACCGCAAGAAACCAAATCAGCAAAAAATGAAATAATGACTGAAACGAAGAAGAAAATGAAGGAAAATAACGGAGCGAAAAGAAAACAACAACAGAACTCACCCGAAAAAGACATCCCCCAACACGCACACACACACACACACACACACACACACACACACACACACACACACACACACACACACACACACACACAGCATTAAGAAGCCGCCTGACCCAGAAGAAAAGTGTATGAAAAACGAAAGGCAAATCATAATGAATAACGCGAAGACGAGGGTCGGCGCGCAGTGACGAGACGAGAGGCGAAAGGGGACTCAAAGGACGCCGCTGTTTGGACAAGTGCTGGAGTTAATTTGGTGCGCTGAATAGAGTGATTCGATGTAGGGAGCGGGTAAGCAAGGAGAGGAGGGGAGGGAAGGGGGAATGGAGGAAGTTAAGAAGGGAAGAGAAAAGGTGGAGAAAAAATGTTGAGTAGGAGGAGGAGGAGGAGGAGGAGAAGGAAGGAAGGATAGGAAAGTACACAGGAAGGATAATAAAGAGTGAAATATCTTAGGGTTTGCGTTGTATGGTTAGGAGAATAAGCGTAAGAGGTATTAGCTTTTTTATAGTATCTCTCTCTCTCTCTCTCTCTCTCTCTCTCTCTCTCTCTCTCTCTCTCTCTCTCTCTCTCTCTCTCTCTCTCTCTCTCTCTCTCTCTCTCACCTGGAATTCAGCCTTTCTCATTCTAACACCTCTCCTTTTCACTTCAATGCCTCTCACTCCCCCTCCTCCTCCTCCTCCCCAGGTGTGGACGCTGCAGGTACTGGCCGGTCGCCGTTATTAATGAGCAGGTGTTCTCGATCGAAAATTAATTAGCACTGAATGATGCCTCTCTTGACCTCGGGCTTGGAGAGAGAGAGAGAGAGAGAGAGAGAGAGAGAGAGAGAGAGAGAGAGAGAGAGAGAGAGAGAGAGAGAGAGAGAGAGAGAAAGGAAAAAAAAAGGCAGGCTACACGAGAAATTAATTAGGGATGAGTGATGTTGAAGAATCTCCCGCCATGTCGAGTGTTTTGCCTTTGGTTGATCTTTTTTTTCTAATTGACAGGAGAGGAAAGGGTGAGGTGAGGAAAGGACGGGAGGGAGGGAGTGAAGAGGTGAGAAGGAGAACAGGGAAGGTGACGGCAGCAGAGGGAGAAGGGCGAGAGAGAACACACACACACACACACACACACACACACACACACACACACACACACACACACACACACACACACACACACAGAGGGGGTGCGGGTGGGACGAATTAAGTCACGTAGGAGGAGACGAGACGAAGAGTGGTGAGTTTGTTTGACTTTGCTGGCGACAATAACTACAAACAGACGGGAGAGGAGGAGGATTAGGAAGAAGGGGGGGGAGGGGTGGCAAGGAGAGGAGTAAGGGGGGAGGGGGTGCTGATCAGGAGGGTGTGGAAGAGGGGACCGTAAGGGGAAGGGAGAGGGAGAGTAATAGTGGCGGAGAAGGACGGGTTAGCTTCGGAGGTTTTAGAGGCGTTGAAAAGCGCTTCGTCACCACCGCCATTAATAACGTTGATAATGGGATAATTATCAGGAGTTAGTTAGTTGGCCTTGTTCCGTGTGTGTGTGTGTGTGTGTGTGTGTGTGTGGCGAGGGGAGGAGGGTGTGGTGACGTAGCAGTGCGTGTGTTGTGTGGGGGGCGGAAGGGGTAAGTAATGTTTGTTGTAGTGTGACAGGGGTTAGGGAGGGGGGTGCATCGTGGAAGGGGTAAGAGGGGGATATAGTGATGGGGTGATGCTGTGGTATGGTGGCGATGTAAGGGGTGGCAGGGAGTGGGAGTATAGAGGTGGTAGGGGAGGGAGGAAGTAGTGGTGTAGCGGGGCGATGGAGGGAGCAAGATCTTGGAGTGTCCGTGTGACAGGAGCATGAGCTTGGGGGGGAGGGAAGAGGGAGACAGGGGTGGGGGAGGGGGGTTGAGGAAGGGCCGGTCATCTTCACAGAGGCAGGTAATGAGATGGAGTGAAGGACAGTTTCAAATGCATGTACTTGCGGCGAGTGCAATGCCCAATGTTTTATTCAGTAGGCAAACTCGAGGCGGTTCTTTATGATATTCTTCCTCGTTTAGCATTTCGTTTGTCGCGTCGATGCCATAAGCTATTGCAGCGGCGTTTGCATATGTAAATATTCAACAATGGCGTATTACAACCAGCGCTGCAAGGCCCATTAATATTACGAGAAATGTCGTCTGGCCACCTGCACCACTGTCAGTTGTCTCCGACCCCCGCCCTCTGCGCCTCCCTAAACCATCCGTTCCCTCCCTCCTTCCATTCGTCCCTCCCCCTCGTTCTCTCTCTCCCTCCATTTCTCCCTCGCCTCCTCCCGGGGACCATGGCGTTCCCAGCCCCCGTCTTCCTTTTCCAAACCCCTGTCGCACCCGATCCACGTATACGACAGGGGCGATGGCACCGTTTTTTATGTGTACTGTCGCATCTATTACGGAGCCCCTGCCCGCCCCGGCCTCTCGTCCTCAGTCGCCCTCCTGATAGATTCGGCAATTTTGTCTCCTCGTTGTTGCTGTTGCTGGTGCTTCTGGTGCTGCCATAACGTCAGAGGTTGGCTTTATGTGCCGAGGGAGGCCGGCAAAGGTCACTGCGGACAGAAGCCATCAGGGAAGGGGAGCGACGAGTCGGGGTGGCGGACGTATAGAAACTGAAGGGCTGAGGCTCGCTTAGAAGGACGGTAGAAGGGCGAAGGGGAAATTATCCTGATGGCGAGAGTAAACTTGAGGGAGGTAAAGCTGAGTGTCGTGGGAGGAACTGGCGGTGCGAGGAGTCAGTTCGCTCACATATTTTTGGACAACTCTACGTGATCCTGAGTCAGTGATTTGATGTCTGAGCTACGTAAAGCTCTGCTGAATGTGTCGTCTCAGCTCTCGTGGTACCGCCTTAGCACTCCTCTCGGCCACGTTCTCCTCCCCTGGGAAATGACCCTCACTCTTCCCCTCCCTGATCTTGCTGCCCCAGACGACATTACATTACTCCCGCTGACTACTGCTGGCCTCCCCTGCCTGGACCTCCTTCCGAAACGATAGTGACCTCTGGACGTGCAGCTTTCCCTAAGACTTCAGTGACCGATCTGATGCATCTTCCCTCCCGCGGTTTGTTCGGCAGCGTGAGCGAAGTCTCATGTTTCGTTATGGGTCATCCCTTCCAAACACCGATAGCTACTGGTGTGTAGTTCGTTTATCATGTTTAAGTTGAAGCTTTTAACAGGGCAGCGTGGCGCTCAGAGGGGTAAGTGACAAAGCAGGAAGTCAGTTGTGTACAGCAGTGTGGCAACTGGTGGTGACTATGGCATGTCACGGAGGAAGCGGGCTCGATTAACGAGGCAAAGGGTTGGGGCAAAAAGGCGTCCGCTGCTCGGCGAGTGACTGGGTATGGGCGGCGCGACCCTGTTAGTCACACTCCAACGCCTTGGGAGCATGACGCCGGCACACCACCAAAAATACTTTATGATGAAAAAGTATAAGTTTATCTTTGTCACTGTGACTGTAGCCTGCGTCTATTTTTATATAATTATAATTATGAATGCTATTAAAGTTTCTGTCTGTTGAACTATCTCATCCTCCTCCTCCTCCTCCTCCTCCTCCTCCTCCTCTTCCTCTTCCTCTTCCTCTTCTTCCTTCTCCTCCTCCTCCTCCTCCTCCTCCTCCTCCTCCTCCTCCTCCTCCTCTTAAAAGTACCGATGACGGGCAGACTCGTGCTTATCTTTTTTTTTTATCCGCGCAAGATTTTTTTTTTTTTTTTTCAGATTCGCGAAAGCTTTGGGAACCGGTACCCTTTTGTTGACACCCGAAGGCGGCTTTCAAGCCTTGATGGCTCTTATTACCTCACTATAGATTAATGACACTGCGAAAAGGGGAAGTTTGATCAAGCCTTTACGCTAATGAAGCGCCGGTGCACCCCTTTGGTCATCAGGTTAAACCGGCATTGTGGACATCCCCAGGGCCGGGCCACGTCATTAGTGGTAATTGGGTTTTGGTGGCGGCCGGGCCCTAATAACTTTCTAATCGTCGGGTCGACTGAAACTCAGTGGAGTGATCAGCCTCAGACTGTCTTGTCTGCCGCGAGGGTCCGGCCAGCGCCCTGCGGCTGGAAAGTAATTTTTTTTAGCTTGTTTAAAAGAATGCTGCCACTGATTGACTGTAATGCTCATGTGTATGAAATACATAACGAAAAGAGTACCGTAATGTATTTAGGCTTTGTCTCTTTTTAAGAAATTTCCTGCTAACATGAAGGAACAATTATTTTGTAGTCAATGCAACTGTTACTGTCATCGAAAAGTATTTTGATTTAGCTGCAATGTAATGTTAATATTTATAGTGGCAAGTTATATATATTCTTCTCTATCTTTATCTCTAACATTAGATCTTTTGTGTTTCAGGGGAGGAATGCGAGGGCAAGGAGCCTGGCGTGGACGGGGAAGTTGGAGACTCCCCAAGCTCCAGTCCCAGACACCGCAGGTGAGTAGTAATCAATGAGGCACTCATTGTATTTAAGAACTATGAAACTTTCAACATGAATATTTAGTCAGCTGTTAAAAAAAAATTATATCATGGCTTTTCCTGTTTTGCCACACTGACATGAGTGTGTTGTTTTCTTCCCCAGGGACAGTGGGAGCGTGGCCTCACGGGAAGGACTTTCCCCCAAGATGTCTCCACGGCACTCCCCGCGGGAGTCCCTCAACTCGTCTCCAGCCCACATGGCCTCTCCGCGCGCCACACCGCCGGCCCTGCGCCCGCTGATCTCTTCACCCTCGTTTATGCGAGGATCAGACAACGAGGCCGACATTCTCGACTTCTCGCTACGACGTTCTCCGGCGTTCAACAGGGATGACCAACTCAGCATGTCAGCCAGGTCTTCTCTGGCAGGGTCACCACCCCCGGGTCTCCACCGGCTAGGAGACTCTCCCCTGGATCTGTCAGTCCCACGCAAGAGGGCTGCTGACGCTCTTCTAGAGGCAGCGCAGGGGAAAATGCACCATGATTTGGCCAAGGGTCTCAGCAGCTGGGGCATCTCTCTGCCGCCCCACATTGCCTCAGCCATGGCTCTGAGGCCTGATCTGGCAGCGCTGAAGCCTGAGCTGGCTCTCTGGAATGGTAAACTTAAAGGTGACGGTATATCAACGAAGCTTCCGCCGTTCCCTATGGGTCCTGTACCGCCCACTCACTCCGAAGGTTCAAGGGCCTTAGAACGAATGAGTGAGCTCAGTAAGCTCGGCGGTGACGGTGGACTAGATCTGTTTCGTGGTGGCTTGGGAGGCAGTTCTGGACGTGCAACGGCCTGGCAGAGTCACTGGCTAAGCAAGGGGCAGGACGCCACGAAGGATGTCCTAAAGTGCGTGTGGTGCAAAGCTTCATTCAACACACTGGCAGAACTCACCACCCACATGAAGGAGGCCAAGCACTGTGGTGTCAACCTGCCGCCCCCCATCCCACCTCCTTCATCCAGCTCCTCCTCGATCCACACCCACCTTCCTCCTCAGTACACACCCAGCAAGCCGCCCTCCTCCAAGCCACTCTCCTCCTCCTCCTCCTCCTCTATCGCGTCTGGCTCGTCTTCATCTAATGATCTGATGTCAAGCATCAAGGAGACAATGCCTCTGCCGCGGAAGCTCGTGCGAGGCCAAGACGTATGGCTGGGCAAGGGCGCAGAGCAAACCCGCCAGATATTGAAATGCATGTGGTGCGGCCAAAGCTTTAAATCGCTGGCCGACATGACACAGCACATGCAGCAGACACAACATTACACGAACATTATCTCACAGGAGCAGATAATTTCGTGGAAGTCGCCTGAAGACAAGACTCCCAGCCAGAGCCACGTGAACGCCGTGCTGACCTGCAAAGTGTGTGACCAGGCGTTCGCTTCCCTGAAGGAACTAAGTAACCATATGGTGAAGAACGCCCATTACAAGGAGCACATCATGCGCTCCATCACTGAGTCAGGAGCTCGGCGGAGACAGACACGGGAGAAGCGCAAAAAATCACTGCCAGTGCGCAAGCTGCTTGAACTTGAGAGAGCCCAGCAGGAGATGCGGTCCTCGGGTGACCCCGGACGGGGCCTGAAGGAGCAAGCCGGATCGGGCCGCATCTCATGCGAAAAATGTGGAGACAAAATAGAAACTTCCCTATTCGTGGACCACATCCGTAACTGTGTCGGTGCTTCTTCTCGTGACCTGCTTAAGTCAGCGCTTCTCTCCCCAGACAGTGACTACAGCAACAAACTTGACTCTGCCCCTGAAACTGACAGCGAAGGCAAGAAAACCCCAGAGAAAACCCCGCGTGACAGCCCCAGAGAAAAAGACTTTGAAAAGGCCAAAGGTCGTGGTGCATCTGAGTCACCTTCGGTTTTGAATGCCCTCGAAAAACTGATTGAAAAAAGTTTTGACTCTGGAAAGGCAAAGACCGGCGCTGGACCGCTAGGCTCGAGCATCCTCCGCCGGCTCGGGATCGACGAGAGCGCCGACTATTCCAAGCCCCTGATGGATCCACAGCTGATGGGCATGTACGCAACCTTCTCCCGCCTGCAAGGTGGTCCCCCCCATGGAGCAGGAGCTCCATCAACCTTCAATCTCCCACCATCATTCGGTTCTAGTGACAGAGGTGGAGGGCTACGAGGCTTAAGTGACTCCATGATGAGCCCAGGTGCAGATTCTGACACCCGGGACACATTCCCGCGATCACCGTCGCGGCCCGGGTCACGTCCTGCCTCGACTGGCTCGATAACACGAGATGGCAGTGGCAGCGAGCGGTCCTTGGAGTTGCTGAGGCCTGACAGCCACCGAGCCATCACCCCAGAAGAAATTGCGCCCACTGAGAATGGTGCTGACCACTCCGATAATGAACAGGAGAGTCTTTGTGGCAGAGAGGAGGTGAAGCGGGAGTTGCCCGAGATAAATGGAGAAATAAGTGACCGCGAATCTGTGTCGGCCAGGGAGGAAATTAGAGTCAAGGAAGAAATACGGGTGAAAGACGAATTCAAAGTGAAAGAAGAAGAAATACGGGTGAAAGATGAATTTAAAATGAAAGATGAAGGGGATGAGGAAGAGGAGCAAGAACTCACCCCAGACCCTGGACGTGAATCTCCAACTGGCCGGCTGATGGGGTCACCCGCAGGCTGCAGCAGCAGGTCTGAAACTCCTCATTCCGAAACCAGTGTGGGAGGACGCTCTGGTTCAGGCCTCGGAGCGGGCGGACTTGGTGGTCTGTCGGCGCTTCTTGGGGGAGGCGGGGAGGGCACCTCATCGCATCCTCTGGCGGCGCTCCAGAAGTTGTGCGACAAGACGGAAACTCAGCCACGTGCGCCGCCAGTCAGTGGAACAACAACTGGCCCTCAGACAAACCCTGGAGCAATCTTGGCTTTTTCTTGGGCGTGTAATGATGCAGTGACAGCGGACAGCATCATGAAGTGCGCTTTTTGTGACACTCCTTTCATTAGCAAGGGGGCCTACCGGCATCATCTGTCAAAAATGCACTTTGTGAAAGATGGTGTTATTCCCGAAAACGCAGCTGGAAAACCGAACAGCAACAAGCCTCCCCCAGCTACAAGCAAGTCGGCCACGCCTCCAGCGCCTCCTGTGGATGAGTCGCCACACTCCAAGTTCCTGAAGTACACGGAGCTGGCCAAGCAGCTGTCCAGCAAGTAGTGCAGGCCGCTGCCCTGGGGTGGCTTCTCTTCCCCCCAAACCTCCACCCGCGCCCGCCAAAGACCCCCCCGCCCCTGCCCGCCCCGTGTACAGTGAGGCGTGGCTCGTGTGTACAGTGTAACTATTTATCCTTCGTGAGAGCTTGGTGGCCCCTGTAGTCTTGTGATACCTGGCAGTTTGGAGGCGGCGGCGGCCGGGGTCCCCTCATATCACCCGCCTCCCGGGACTGTCGCTACCGGTGGGCGCTGCTCCCGTCCCCCGCCCGCAGGAAAGACACGTGCCAACAATCAAAACAACCCGCAGAGTACAAAGTGTGTGTTGTGGGCGGGCTGGGTTGTGGCCACGCCCGTAGTAGCGAGGGAGCCCGCGCCCACAGCCGGCCCGGTCCCCGCGGTGCCAGGGCCCTGCAGGCGGCCGCGGGAGGGCGCGGCGCCCTTGTCCCCCCGGCACGCCCTCGCCTCATGCTGTGTATCTTCACACCACCCGCGACGATGTGATCGTCCCGGGCCGTCGCAAACTCTTAATCGCTCACACTTGCTGTCACTTTTTTCACATAGTTATTAATATATAGACAGTATAAGATTTAAGCTGACAAGGCAATGATCAAATTGATTGTTGATAATTATTTGAAAACATCAATGATGTAACAGTATCATTCTTTTTACAATATCCTGTCTTTGACTTGCTGAAAGTGATCTCAATGCTTTTATCCCTAGTGTAAAAATGCGCCTGACCAACGCACGGACTGGCGAGGTTCGAGACACACCAGTCGGGCCTCGTCCGGCGCGCCGAGCAGCGTCGCCATCCCCCCTCCCCTCCCTCCCAGCACACACACACACACACACACACACACACACACACACACACACACATAAAATATATAAGCATCACTGAGAAGTCACGTGCACAATCGATCAGTTTCCTTTCATGTGAAGCTCTGCAGTTCATCCCACTCACAACGCACCTCAGGAGTCACGGCAGGTCAGCACTTGGGTTGGGCCGGTTCCTCTGCACCCGGGAGCGGTGATCCCGCTGCCGGGCAGCATCCCTCCTTGCTCCCACCCTCTTGCCTGGCCTGCCTCCTGAGGATGCGAGTCTTTTCATTATTCAGTCAACCTCTCATATCGTAGTGATGCTCCAGAGGGATTTAGTCTGTCAAGGTTTGCTATTTTATCTCGCCCTTAATGTGTATTCAGCTTTTTAGCGTGTCGATTATGGTTGAAAATCCAATGCGAGAGTGTTAAAAGCTCCGCCGCGACCCTAGCCACGCCCTTCTTTGCAGACGCACCAGATAACTCACCCCTAATGAGATACCGCCTATCTGAAATGAGTTCTACGATTCGAGTCGCGAGCACAGTTTCAGAGTCAAGCCAAATAGACATGTTGCCCATCAATCATGAAGGTCTGATGATCGCCCAGTCCATCACCGCACCGCGACACCCCAACACGGGCGCCGTCCCGGCCCTCCCCACTGACGAAAGTTCACCGTGGCATTAGTGAAGTCATGACTGGCGTCTCAATGTCATTTGGAGGTTGTGAAATGTTCCTTGAATGGCTGAGATATATACACGCACCACAACTCTTAACGACCATGTCTTGCCTCGCACTTCTGTACCGTTAACTCAAAGTAACACTAATCCCTAATTTACTCCTGTCAACGTCTTGGTGGGCCTCGCCGCGCCGGGGCGAGTTTCAGAAAGTCTCTGTCAAATATTCCTCCTATAGATTGGAGTCTTAGAAATAATGTTAGGAAAGAGTCATTATGACGAAACCAAGATGCTGTCCCTTCGCGGTAACAGAATTTCTGGTGTGTGTGTGTGTGTGTGTGTGTGTGTGTGTGTGTGTGTGTGTGTGTGTGTTGTGTGTATACGTACATACATACATACCTGCATATATATTGTGATTTTTTACATTTATTTATTTGTTTTTCACTTAGAACCTCTATTTCTTGAGAACGTAGGACAGAATCCTCGAGCTCCGCTTTAGCACGCGTGATCCATTGTATCTGGGTGACCAACAGAACTCCTCATGGGTAGATTTTAATGAAATTTCGCCATCCATTTATCGCCGCAAGGATGACATATCGCTTTCCTGCGGAAAGAGTTAATGTCATTTGAGAGAGAGAGAGAGAGAGAGAGAGAGAGAGAGAGAGAGAGAGAGAGAGAGAGAGAGAGAGAGAGAGAGAGAGAGAGAGAGAGAGAGAGAGAGAGAGAGAGAGAGAGAGAGAGAGAGAGAGAGAGAGAGAGAGAGAGAGAGAGAGAGTGGGACGATACTGTAGAAAAGAGCTGGAAGGTAGCTGAGCAGAGAGGAGCTGAAAGACTACCCAGAGTTGTGTTCTGGGTCTGAGCGACACACACACACACACACACACACACACACACACACACACACACACACACACACATTGTACGTAGCCCCCACACCCTTCCTATCCCATGCTGTGCTAGTTATCATGTAAAATTGCACTTGATATTAAAGTATGAAGTGGTTGTAAACTAATATTTTTGTATAATAATTTGTTATTTACGTGAGACGGGACTGACTGCCCTGAGTTGTTGATATTGGTCAGAATACTTAGCGTGGCCTGTTGTGTACTTAACGCCCGCGCGACGCTGCTCGGCGCCGAGGCCAAGGTTCCGCCCCTCCGGGAGGAGCCTCGTCGTCGTGGTGGGAGCTGGAGGCCTCCGGCGCAGCGCGTTATTCCCTGTAAAAGGAGATTTTGACAGTCCATACTTGAGTGTCCAAGTGCCAATTCAACTTTCATTAAATATACGTAATATGGAATTTCTATTGACTTTAATGGGGTCTTTCCCTGAAATATGAACCTTTAATAATTGATCTGTGTATATCTCGCTAGAATTGGACCTAATCCTGATACTATTTCTATGATATTTATGTTCTACTCAAGCTTAAAACTTCAGATCAAAGATCTGATACATAATTAAGAACTCTCCTTTGCCAAACTACAAGTGATCTTGAATCAGGTTATTATTTAAGTTCTCTCTCTTGTATCAGTTTAACTTTCTATAATTTTCTGAAGCTTAGCCGAATAAGACCCATCTCCCTCTGAATCATTCCTGTACACCCCAGTGAGATACTACGATAAGCGTTGCTACACTGGCCCGGCCGTGGGGCAGTGTACACACGACCCCCACAACCTCCTCCTCTGTACACTGAAGTTCATCGAGGATAAACTAGTATTTCAAGTGCTCATGATTCACTTCTTGTGTACAATCACTAATGTAAACAAAATTTGATTACATTACGTAACTTGCGTAACCCAAAACACTGTGTGGTAATTGTGAATAGCCTTGATGGACTTATTTGCATTTTTTTTTTTATTTGTGTCTGTGTGCGTGGCGAGGGGGCGTCCCAGCCGGCCCTCCTCCCGCCCTCTGCTAGGAACTTGTATACCAGCAGTGCCCGCCCTGGACACTGCCCTCTGTGCTGGCTACTGAGTTCATTGTTTTTTGTACAGTTCAAGTACCCTATTTGTAAATTATTGCGTTTTTTCCTCTCTTGAGCTTCCAGTTGTAAAGTTACAATAAATAAAAATAAAGTATCTGGAGTGGACTCAAGTTTATTCCTTTATTCGTCCTTGCCAAGGCAAGCACACTGACTGGTGACGGGGTGGTGGAGGTGCACGAGGTGCTCTAACGAGGCGGAATGGTGTTTATGAAGGCCAATGTAGAGGACGGAGAGAGGGTAAGTATTTTCAGCATTGGCAGTCAAGAGGGCCGAACACTAACATCAAAATGTATAGAAATGTTTGAAACTAAACACTAGCATCCCATGACTCCAGAACAGTAAGATTATGTGTGTTTCCTATCTGGCAACACAAGTCACCTGAACAAGTCCCTGTTGGGAGGTAACTTATTTTATCATGCACCTCGATGACAAAATAAATGTATATCTAGTAAAATATTACTTTCCTCGGAACTGTATAATTGAAATCAAACTCTGATAGTCATATATGGAAAAAATTAAACAAAATATCAGTGAAAAATAATATATTGGCAACTCTCTGCGTTCGTCATTTGTCTGAGGCTCCTCCACTGCCACACACGCCTTGGCCGGGACAGCGGACGCCGCAGCTGCCGGACACAGAGGTAGTTTCCTACATCTCGGATACTTCACGCCCTCATGGTCCTGCCTGGGATCCCCTTGGCACACCGGTAAGTCGTAGTACACACACACCTATAGGCAGGGCCACGAGTCAGTGAGTGAGGACTATAATGTGAATCCTGGACAACGGTTTGAGTCCGTTACATAATTAGTTACATAATTATACTATCTAGGTGCTACTGAGTCATTGAGAGGAGCTTTAAATGACTTTAGGCTTGGAGGGAGTGTGCTACTTTGCTGTACCACACAACAACAAAAACTTTACTGTTATACTACAGCTACTACTAGTTATACTACTACTAGTTATACCTGAGAGCCTCCGTGATCAGCGTGCCTGGTTACGACTCCGCAGCCCCGGGTTCGAATCCTGGCTCGGGCAGCCGGCGTGCAGCTCACCCAACTGTTCGTCCTCTCTTTCTGGCTGGTCGATAAATGAGTACCTGGGTAAGGAAAACTGTGGCAGTCCTGGATTTCACACTGGCGCGTGTCTCGGGGTGATTGGGTCTTACCTACCACTGGCACTAAGGGCCAACGGTTCGGAGATTAGCACCGGAGCCACGAGCAGTTATAGCGTATGCACCGATCGTTACTTACCTTTTTATTTTTGTTTGAATATTTTTTTAATACAATCAAACTACTATTACAGGTGAGAGAGCAAAACCTGTCTAGTGCCCAGGTGAGGTTAGCTTCAGATGCCCTCAAATTAACTAATATCTTTAAGGTGTACTGTAAAAAAATCGAAATATAGAAAAGTAATCCTTGGAACACACGGAAACAGAGGTTCTGATATTTATATTATCAGTGTGTGTGTGTGTGTGTGTGTGTGTGTGTGTGTCTCCTTATATGAATAATATGGTTCATAAAAAAAATAAAAAGCTCCATTGGTCCTGATTTGTCTCGTAATCTTCGTTGATTCGAATCTTTGACTTGAACAACCCAACCCGGTCACTATAATATTTTCTTGACGCCATAGCAGCAGCAACACAACCTCATCAGATGCCACCCCGCCTCTCTGAATAGTTACCTGGTCTACCTTATATCTAACGAAGCCCCACTAAATTTGAATGACCAAAAGCACTTCGTCAGTGGAAACAAGAATCGAATCGCCAGGAAGTGGTTCGAAGCAATCAAGGCCGAATGAGCCCAGGTCTGAGTATGCCGGTGGCGGATGGGTACGTTGTCAGTTACCAAGAATGAGGTACTACAGCGGGAGCAGCAGCAGCAGGAGGAACAGCAAGGTAACGAGCGTGTGAGGGTGCTAGTCCGTCTTGTGTTCCAGTGAGGCTGGTCAGCATGTTTGTAATTTTTATTCCATTACTACTAAACTTGTGTTAAGTAGTTCTCAACCATTGGCAAACATGCACACGCATGCACACGCCTTCACACACATACACACAAGCGCGCGCACGCACACACACACACACACACACACACACACACACACACACACACACACACACACACACATAAGAACGGAATGAGTCTGTAAGAGGCCGGTAGGCCTGTACAAGGCAACTCCTGTGAAACTAACCCCGTGCACCTAACATCCATGTATTTGTCTACTATATCTTTAAATGTGACTATCGTTTTGGTAATCACAACATGACTGCCAAGCCGTTCCACTTATCTACCACTCTGTTGGTAAACCAATGTTTGCCGGTGTCCTTGCTGAATCTGAGTTTATCTAGTTTAAACCCATTACTACGTGTCCAACCCGATTTTCTTACCATCAGAACCTTATTAATAACCCCTTTATTAAATCTCTTCAACCATTTGTAAACTTCGATCAAGTCTCTTTGTACCCTTCGCCTTTTCATGAGAATACATATGGCAAGTTTCTTAACCCGTGATTCATCTGTCATCATTCTCTGTACCGATGCTAACATATTGATAACACACACACACACACACACACACACACACACACACACACTGGGTCTGGATCACACACACATTATCACATTCGGTGTCTAACTCAGGTATTTGCACGCTTACTGTATATAATAATTATTATCAACCATTTTTAGAGTCAGTACCCTCATTTCAACCTGTATTGCATTGAACCGGCATCACTGGTTTCCTTGATTCGTTCGTGTGTGTCCGTTTGTGTTGGCAACAAGTGCAGCGGCTATAGGTCAGTTGTTACACTCAACACTGGTGCAACGCCACCGGCGCGTTTTTTCCTTTATAATGTAATGAAACGATATATGATTTACCTCTGTATCCTCTTCATCCCCCGCTTTTTTTATCACTTATTACCTCAATGATTTTTTTCTCATTTTTTACTTAAATATGCAAGGTCTGTTTTGTCATGCTGGTTGCATGTATTTAAGATACAGAGTGGCATGCCTGTGTCTGTGGCGGTAAGGGTCTTCTATCTTGCTGTGTACAAAAATATCAGTCTTGTATAATTTATACGTAATGAACCCACTAAAGAAGCATTGAATTAACTACCGTTACGGGGAATAGTTCTTTACACTCAAGATCACATCCACGGCTTGCTCTTCCCCGCCTTTCGTCACCGTCAGCTGTGCATTACTTTGCCGTGACTCTGATAATGTTCAATCTTCGCCTGAAGACACTACGTCACTTATTCTCAAAGATCAAAGTTCCATGAGTAACCACGTCCTCCTCACTGTTTTTATAACAATGCCCGTATTGTTGAATCTTGTTAAGTAGTCCACAGATTACTCGAGCATCATTCTGATCGGTTTGAATATGCTGCTCTTCACATAAACGATTAGGTGATTGTGTTTGGTGTACAAAAAATGCATACAGCCGTTACGATAGTAAGTTTTCCCAGCAGAGTCTGCAATACCGAATATGAATATGATGACACTACTTGCAGACACGGTAATTAATTGATACATGTAAGTAGGAATATCGCAGGAATGGAGTGGGGCTGTACTGGAACTCTTCTTGATAGCCGAGGGAAAGTAAAAATAACTAAGGAACACAAATCGATAGAGGTGCTGCGTTGTATTAGCCAACTGAAATAGTTTAAGGTTCGTTCACCATGAAACCAGTGGCTAATTATTATCTCGTTTTCTGTGCCATAATGGTCGTCTTGCCATTCTGCGATGAATTCGCCGGGTGATTTCAGGATGGAATCTCTGCCTGACTCGTGGTCGCGTGGGGCGTGCGTTGAGGTAAAAGCTACGGACAAGGGTGGAATATAATTAATATATGGTGTTGGCATGAGTGTGGATTGAATCCAAAAGGCTAGTTAAAACAAACTGAAAGGCGTAGACGTGGGAGTGGAAGCATTGAAGGGACGAAGTGAGGCCTATCGAGTCTGCTTTTGTGGAGCAGCCCAGGAAGGGAGGTGTGGTCGTGCAACACGTGTTGATGTTGTACAGTTTTTCCCTGGCTTAAAACACTTGATGGTGCATCAGTGTATCTCAAATTTTTCACAAGAGTTAAGTCCCACGGGGGTGCTGGTGAGACAAGGATCAGAAGGGAATAAATGAGTACTGTACCTAAATTGCCATTAATTGCCCCTGCAGATGAAAGCGTGATCCGTTGTATGGCGTGGGGGAGGCACAGTGGTGTGACGGTGACTGGAAGGTAGGAGTCCCAGATGTGTTGTATTGTTAAAGTATTTACTAAGGAACTAACTTTATTACGACTAGTTTTCTGTGAATTGTGTAAAGAATTCAAAAGCCTAACAAAAGAAAGGTGACTTTCGAGATTTACATATGCTAGACTACAGCGAGTACTGGTGTGCAGCATGTCCGCCTGGTAAGCGACGAGCAAAATGACAGTGTAAATGTAGAGCTCAAGGTGTACATAGTATTAGTTATTATGATTAGCAGCTAAAATAAACACCAAGAGACTTAAAAGTGTGTGGCAAGAGAACGCAGTGTTGTCAAGAATTTGAAGATAAGATCGGTTTGCCAGGAAGACAAACGAAAACTTCAGGCGACACAGTTTCAAGGAGAAGTATACTTATTGCGTTAATTGTAGTTTAGATGCATAGAAAGTCTTGAAGGAGAGAACACCGAGGAGGAAATTATGGCCAGTGATATAATTAGCGTTTCTCTTGTGGGAGTACTACCAGGGAGTGATGGCGGGCACGTGAATGTAACTGTAGTGTGTGACAAAGGTGCAGCGAAAAATGTAAGACAAAATCAAGAACGGGAGGACTGCAGGTGCAAAGGGGGCCGACCTGTGGGTGACATTACTTTTTATGTATATTGCTGATTGCAGTTGATTCTGAGTGAGCGCGTGCCAAGTACTAAGGTTGAGTGGAAGAATGAACATTGGTAAAACTGTGGTATGGACCTAAAATGATCCTCGTGAATGACGGCCGTACTATAGATAAAAGTCCTATGTTAAGCAAAGTCAATGAACAGTAGCGATGGTGACGGTGAATAGTATGACCTTCGGTGGGACAAATGGAGCAAGAAATATTGGCAGGAAATTCAAGGTGTTTGGTCCCAAATTAAAAACAGGTACTAATGAAACACAACGAAAAAAAAAATACGTAGATCATCCATAAAGCAAATTTCAGGTTTAGACAGGGAGGATGGCGTGCTTGTATGCTCAGGAGCCTTCGTGATGGCTGTGTTTTATGGACGAGTATGCAAGGTTCAGAACAGGTGCTGCAGGAGGAAATGTTAGTATCACTAATATCACGGTGGCCACTTAACTGTACGTGTGTGGGGATTAATCTTAGTCTTGTCTCGTATGCGTTTTGATCAGGTACAGTTTACATGTTGAATTAAGAGGCAATCGTACGTACAGATGTATCCAAGGGTCCTATGTGCAGCTGTATTTGATGGTCGTATGTACAGCTGTATCTAACGGTCGTAACTACAGTTGTATTCAATGGTCGTATGTACAGATGTATCCTAGGGTTTTAAGTGCAGTTACTTCTGACGGTCGAATGTACAGCTGTATCTACGGTCGTATGTGCAGCTGTATCTGACGGTCCTATGTACACTGTATCTGACGGTCCTATGTACACTGTATCAGACGGTCGTATGTACACTGTATCTGACGGTCGCGTAGGACCTCGTATCGCTGGTTTTATTCTTCCCGCAAGTATAACATTGACACACCATCCATCAGCACCAGCGGTGAGAAGTATTAGTATTCCTTCCACCGCCTTAGTAAGTCATCCCTCGAATCACATTGCACCATTAGCTCTGTGTGTATGCTTGTTTGCTTGTGCTTGTTTGCGCGCGTGTGTGTGTGTGTGTGTGTGTGTGTGTGTGTGTGTGTGTGTGTGTGTGTGTGCGCGTGCGTTTGCGTGCGCTTGAAAGTGCTTATTTATGCGTGCTCCCACACTTTTTTGTTTGTTTACGAGGGGGTGCCGTGTGCTGGCCACTCATTAGAGGAGTGACTTTCCTTCTAGGGGATATTTCCCTGTCCTTGTCATTTGGTATCTGAGCAGCAGGCGTGAGTGTGTCCAGCGGGTGACGGTGCGGGACTGTTCCTTGTCCCCTCGAGTGGTGGCCGCAAAAACTGCCATATGGGTAGCGGGGCATCAGCCGTGTGCTGAAGTGAAAAGCGTTACATGAAAGGGAAGCCTGCGATGCACATGTCCACCTCCCTTTTTCATATCAGGAAACCGTATAAAGTCGTAGTTAATTTCGTATGTCAGCAAAGTTACATGAGCAGCCCGAGGCTTAGGCAGACTCCCACGTCCCGACCACCTCGCCTGGGCCCGTGACCCTTGCCTGCACGCCTGCCGCGGAGGGGCAGCGAGGGATGTTTTAATGCATAGTGATCAAAATATGATTAATGGAATTTGCTAGTTTATCGGAGTCGTTTATTATTGCATTTATGATTACGTGGACGTGTATGAATTGTCAGAATGTGAGTTAAATTACTGGACGGATTATCTGTCCGGCAGGTTTGGAGTAATTGTAGGTAGTTATTTGTGTTTATATAAAATGTTTTGATAAGTTTGTAATTGTAATTACGTTGGTCTAATTTGCAATTAAAAGCAGTAACCTGTAAGATACATTAGTCCGCAGTACTGTCGCAATATAGCTGTAACGAAGGTGTTTGTGGTGCGTGGCCGCGAGTCTTTGGTGTGGCGGACAGTGTTCACGGGAGTCTCACTGGCCTGAGCTTGTGCGGAGTGTTGCTGAACACTGATTAAAGCTGGTCAAACATTGTGATCAGTCATGGTTTACGCGTCAGTGCATTTCTTAATAATGGTGATGCGAAAAATGTTAAATGAATAAAAAGAAAAATAGGACCGTATCTGAACAATAAAAAAATCCTTCCTCTTCACGCGCATGTAAAAGGTCAACATTTGGTGCTTGAAGCACAAATTAAATAAGTGCAATGAAATTCCAGTTTGATCAAATTAATAGCAATATATTAAAACATGCTATATAAAATAAATGTCCCAAGGCCGCCATGGGGCGAACATGACGGATGTGTGACACGCGGCGGGCGCGGCTACTGGGTCCATGCGGCGGGAGTGTTGGTTTGTTTGTGTGGCAAGGGGCAACCTTCATCCATGGGCAGTTAAGTACTTTTTGAGGTATTTCTTTACCTGACTGGTCCTTTAGCAACCATAAAGCTCTCAAGACGAGGAACCTATATACGTATCTGACCACTTGCTATAAAGTAACCAACTCCGTAGTTTATAGCTCCGTGAATAAAGGACTACCGAAAGACAGCACATCTGCCTCTTAATTCCACTGTGGGTGCTGATGACCAACAGTCAGTAGTGCAAACGTTTAAAAGGCAGAATTATAAACTTCAACTGCAGCCCTGAAAACTTACCACTAACCAAATCGTTGCAATTTTCAAGCAACAAGCTGTCACCATACTATATCGTGGCCTCTCAGGTACCGCAGATTACTTCCATAGAAGTAGTGTCCTGTTAGCCTTGTAGTCAATATGCAGGTTATGGTGGCTCAAGGTGGTGGTGGTTGCACAGATCAGATCTCTGAAATAACGCTTCTGTGAGTTTGCGGCATTGGGCGAATTTTTGTTTGAACACACAATGATCTCCATGATCGACATTTGGCAAATACTACAATGCAGAATTCATGCTCAGCGGCAGTAATCTACACGAACTTAACTCCATGGTAAGCGGCGATGCTGTGCAATGAAATGTGATTGTGATTCGTGCTGTCATCTTGGAGTACTTACAGTATTTCCACGAGAAACTGGAGGGTGCGGGGTCAGCCCCGTCCCGCACCTTGCCACACACACTCAGCACCTCTCGCTTCCTCCCATATGTCAGTATTTACTACCTTTAAATGAATTTAATTAGATAATTGGATCCAATAAGGTCATATAGTGTTAAGATTGTTTCGTTTTTAGGATAATAACAAAGATTTTGAATACATACCACGACATTTGACAACCTTCTATTCCAACGTCGTATATTACTATCGGATTATCCAATTATTTATTTAAATTAATTTAAAGGTAATAAATAGCTGACATGTGAGAAGAAGCGAGAGATGTTGAGTGTGTGTGGCAAGGTGCGGGGCGGGGCTGACCCCGCACCCGCCACTACCCCACCTGCCAGTTTCTCGTGGAAATACTATAGTCTGCTGATCCTTATTAGGTGCCCGACTACGCAGTGCCTGGCGGGGTGCGCCTCGATGCGAAGGCGAAGAGTATTTCTTGACACTCCCTCTCGTGTTCTCATCTTTGACTCTACCTCGTCAGGTCTTCCTCCTGCTTATCAGTAAAACTTATTGCCGTAAGAAGAACGAACAGGTCTAGTAAATACAAATTATGAATGAAAATGAGATACTCCTCTGCATCGCCCTTTTGTTATATGTAATATTGAAATGCAAGATGCTTCAAATAATTAGTATACGACTGTTGCGTATTGGCAGTCTCCTATTGTCTATACTATTAGGGTACGTACGTTGTGCTGCATCTGGAAGTGTGAGCTGTGGGCATCTGCTGCAAGCCAAGGCTGCTTGTCATGACGTGGCACCTCGATGAAAGCTGCCCAATAGGGGGGAGTGTGGATATTTTTAACAACGTGGGAGAGGCAGGGTTTTCATGCTTCATCTGAGTCACCTTCACAGCCACCTCCACTTTGCTAAGGCTTAACAGTGATGCATGATAAAACAGGCGTGACGGAATGTACGACCAAGACACTCCAACACGTGTACGATTACTTACTAACGTCCTCATTATCTCCAGAGCCTGTGTTGACGGTGCTGGCGGGCCTTGTGTTGTGAAAGAGACGGTGAGTGGTGACGTGGTGACGGAGGACGTCAAGCAGATCCTATATGGAGAAAAGTTTCTTGGAAGGGTGCATGCAAGTAAGAACTGCTTTTCACAGGTGTAGACCATCACTCCCTGGTAGGTGACGTTTAAACTTTGGGCGCAATTTTTATACGTATGTATCTTTATTCCCTCATTTTACCTTTACCTGTGTTCATTAACAGCAAATAGTGTACAGTAAGGGGTGTGTTAGGGTTTACTTGTTATGGGAATGGGTGTGTTAATGTATCCTTGTCTCATCGTCATGTAACAGTACAGGGCTGTGAGTGGCCTTGCCGTGCTCGCCTCTGCCAGTCGATGGTTGAGGCGGTGTCCGGCTGACGCTCATTGGCGGACAACGGCGGAACGACTCTGCTGTAGAAAGTCTTGTTGTAGGGCATCAGTATTATTTTTTTGTTTGATACTCAGTACATGATTAAATACTTCTTTCCAAATTATATTAAATTCCATCCATAAGGTTTTCTCGAATAACCCACGTCGTTCCGCCCTGACTCGCCGCTGAGGGACATGTGTATAATTTGTCTTAGGAAGGGGGATGAGCGGAGACTTTTCATTACGGAAAAAATGCCATATGGAATGTATTTTCTTAGCGTTGTGCCTTCTTTTTAACAGCAAGGTTAGTGGCTGCCGTGGTACAATGCCATAATTTCACTTGCACTATAAAATCACGAGGAACTCAGGGTGTTTTGCGTGTTGTATAATGTGTCGACTATTGTCATCATGTCCAGGATTCTGCCAATAACAAATATATCAATGGTAGATTAACAAACTCAGCGATCCAGTAAGCACAATGGCCTTTTGGGGAGGCAGAATTGTGAATGTTTGAATCTTAGTTATAATTATACTAGCGAGGAGGCAGCAGCGTACTGATGGTCTTTGGTACTTCTGACAGCTGACAAGTAATGGCGCAATTCATGTTTATAATAGTGTAGCACTAAGGTAGCAGTGGTATATATGTATGTTAAGGATTGTCGGTCACGCTGCCAATAGCTGTTATCACTCATCGGAATTCCTAAGTAAATTAATCGATTTCTGGTTTTAGCGGGACCATTTTGGGAAAAAAAAAAACTGTTCCTCAACCTTACCCTATACGCAACCGTTATATTGCCCAACTATTGGAGGTACGGCTGTCTTATGGGCTGATAGCTGCGTAGTGATAAAATCAGCTTTTGGTTCTGCTTGCAAACTTGTTTCTAGGAATTCCGATGACTTACTACAGCTGTTGTCAGAGTGAAATGATCTTTGAAATGTGATAATGTTACACGATAATTACCACTGCTGTGATAATGTTACATAATAATATCAAATAAATGAATCATAGAATAAATTACTTGTCATCTGTCACACGCATCGAAAACCTTCATCAGTACGTGACAGCTTCTTCGCCAGGGTAATTATAAAACTATTGAGTCGCAAAGCATGTTAATTTACAGTTAATATTAGTTATTGGCGAAGCACTGGACAAGATGTAGTCGATCAGTTATCACGCCACCACACACACCGGATCGGGAGATGACTAAATAAAAGAAATATATATTACTGGATTTATTACGTAGCTTCACAATTTTCAGCTATTCGTGTTTCGTTTGCAGGAGAGTGACCCTGCCTTCACGCTGGAGGAAAGAGTCTGGAAGTCAGGGTGACACACTCGCTGCAGGCTGTAGTACGCGTTGTTAGTGGGGAAATAAAACCAAGAACATTTATCACCTGTACTCTCCAGTGGTGCCAGAATGTTTCTCCAATGAACGCTTAAGGAGGCAGCAAAAACGAACACCACGATGACTCCTCGTGGACTTGTTTCCTCCAGCGTCAATGAAGAATCGTCGTCGTGTTGCCTCCTCGCATCCCATAGCGTTCATGAGGAGTCGTCACATTTAGTCAATGGAAAAGTCCTCAGTGTTTTACTTCCCCGGTACCAACGCCTACTACATACAGCAAAGTTTACCCTGACTGCCTATCTCTTTCCTCCAGTATGAGTGGGCAGTGTGTCGCTGTGGTCCTTGAAAGAAGTCTCCGGCGTCCTCAGCGTTCTGGCAGCCCTTCTCTACTATCGTCATGCGACCTTCCACGTCATCTGAGTCTGCGGGGAGAAACTCATCAACGTCACTGATGCTTTAATAAAAAGAATTGAGAACTAGTTATATCTATCACCGGATACCAAGAGAGGGAGAGACGTGCAGCAAGAGTTATCTGGAAGAAGCTAAACATGTAAATCAAGTTGGGAAAATAAGTATTTGGTTGATAATAAACTCTCACTAGTCTTCAAAAAAGGCCACTGATAGGGAACTAATTTTATCAAGGATGTTTGCTGATTAAAAGAAGAATCAAAGACAAGGGAGTGAAATAAATAAAACACACACACACACACACACACACACACACACACACACACACACACACACACACACACACACACACACACACACACACACACACACACACACACACACACACACACACACACACACACACACACACACACACACACACACACACACACACACACAGAGAGAGAGAGAGAGGCGAGGAAGGGATTCGGATTAAAGTAACTTTAGTACATATCCTGACCGTAATTACCGTATTCTAATTACCAGGATATGTACTAATAAATCAGTTGGTAAATTTAGAAATCATCTATTGAACGAGTTTAAATTTGTGAATCTAGAAGACTCTGTGTTGCCCCCCCCCCTCCCCCCCCTCGTCTCTCTCTCTCTCTCTCTCTCTCTCTCTCTCTCTCTCTCTCTCTCTCTCTCTCTCTCTCTCTCTCTCTCTCTCTCTCTCTCTCTCTCTCTCTCTCTCTCTCTCTCTCTCTCTCTCTCTCTCTCTCTCTCTCTCTCTCTCTCTCTCTCTCTCTCTCTCTCTCTCTCTCTGTACGGTAGCCGAAAAACCCTGCTCTGCAATTTATTAACACCTTCCCTCCACTCACCTGGCGGCTTACTGTCAAAAGAGCCGGTTCGATCGGCGGAGACAGCCGGCGGTGACGAGCACCAGGTGGCAGGCAGCCCGGAGCCGGTTCTACGAGTCAAAACGGACAATACAACCAATTAATTGCTGAAAGAACGCTGAATATTCGTTTAATGGCTCACACCTTACTCAAACCTTAGATTGATTTGTGTGTGTGCCTGCGTGCACGCACGCACATGCATAAGCACACGCGCTTGGCAAGTTACAGGTAAACAAATCAATCTAATAAATTAACACAAGTCTGCCTCCACACAAATGACACTAATAACCAGAAGCAGGAGTAATTAACAGATAATTAGATAACTGTGGCAGCTATGGTGCTCAGCGCCTCTCTTACAGCTGAAGAATAATATGGGAGAATGAATACTGCATTTTTTGTTTGCACAGACCATTTTGTGAAGATAAAAGCTGTACTGACTAAAGATGGAAAATTTTTATGTAGAATTACTGAGATTATTAATGAAGTAACGTTTCCAAATGGAAGAAGGGATATATATATATATATATATATATATATATATATATATATATATATATATATATATATATATATATATATATATATATATATATATATATATATATATATATATATATATATATATATATATATATATATATATATATCAGAGCTGGGCACTTCCGATCATTAGTCCGATCTTCCGATCTGATCGGAACAGCAATTGGCGATCGGAATGCAAAGATTGGATCATCTTTGTAAAAGGTAATCGGACTGTGGAGATCGGAACTTCACAAGCTAACTTCCGATCACCGATCACAAAAAGAAAGTGGTCAGCGTTGTCATGGCAACAAGTGACTGCGGACTTCTTACAATTATTTCTATACACGTTGCTAAATAGTTACTTCAATTAGCGTCTTTATTTATAAAATTAAGCGATAATTATTGATCGTTAATTTATTTAATCCTGGTAAGGTATCGTGAACGAGACGCGCAGGCGCAAAGTCGCTTTATTTGCTTGGCGGGACTTGTTACACGACGCTATGACAGTGTGGTGTGGGCTGCAGTAGTGGGCTTCCGCCCACTCCAGTAACTGAGTGGTCTGCCCCAGTTGTCAGTTATGCATTTTCTGCTGTAGTGTTACCACCCTCTAACGGCAGACGGCAGATCCTTTTCGGAAAACCAACAAGACCTAAACTAAATGGGGGGGCTTCGCCCCGCCTCGACTCCCCCAACCTCTTAACCGGGGGGAGGGCTTTGCCTTCCCTCGATACGCCCCCACCCACCCGTCCGGCTCCTCCCGCAACAAGAGGAGGAGGAGGAGGAGGAAGGAGGTCTTGCGAGACAGCGCAACATGCCTCCCAGACCACGGCACCAAACTAACGCCCCATACCCCTCCCATCCAAGAACTTACCTAACCTCTTCTTGAATGTATCTATCGTGTTGGTGCTCACCACATGACTTCTACGTCTGTTCCACTCATCCACCATTGTTGGTAAACCAATTCTTGCCTATGTCTTTGTTGAACCTGAACTTATCCAACTTAAACCCATTGCTACGTGTCCTACCAGGTGTGGTGCCATCTGCCATCCACGTATCTTAAGACATCCCATCCAATCTTCGCATGCGCGGGATTTGTTTACAAACAAAGAGTGGATGAATTGCGACACAGTACCGTGTCTTTGTCGACTGCCTATCGCGATATGTCCCACCTGAGTTTGTTTTTTTATCTTTTTAAAAATAAATGTTGACGTATGTTTTGAATTTGAAAATTGCTTAAAAAATGAAAGTTTCTTCCTGCACCCTTTGTATGTCAGTAAATGAGTTAAATGAGGTATGTCGGAAAATGTGATATATGAGATAACCTGCTCCCTTGTATCTCGGTAAATGTGATTAATGAGATACCCTACACCCATTGAATGTCGGTAAATGTGATAAATGAGATAACCTACACCCCTTGTATGTCAGTAAATGTGATAAATGAGGTACCCTACACCCTTGTATGTCGGTATATGTAATAAATGAGATAACATGCACCTCTTGTATGTCGGTATATGTGATAAATGAGATACCCTACACCCCTTGTATGTCGGTAAATGTGATAAATGAGGTAACTTTTTTTTGTTTTTGTTTACATCTCAGCCTATAGCGCCGGTAGGCTTTCTTCAGGGGCCTGGTGGTCGGGCCAAGCCCGTCATGGCGCAGGCAATTTTTATAGTGGCGCTAGTTATGCTTGGCTCATGGTGCCCCCTGGAACTCATTTTTGATTCGTTTGTACGGTTTCTTCTAGAATCCGGGATGATAGGTGGACTTCTGGACAGCCTGTGAGTAGTCTTTGGCCACTCGGCTGTGACTAAAAAATACCAGGTGGTAGCGTGGGGATTCGAATCGACATTGTCCATGGCGTGATAAATGCTGGCCCCGCACGCTAATCACTCAGCCACCGCCTATCCTTGTATGTCAGTAAATATGAAAAATGAGATACCCTAAACTCCTTGTATGTCGGTAAATGTGATAAATGAGGTAACCTGAAACCGTGATGTCAGTAAATGTGATAAATGAGATAACCTGCACCCCTTGTATGTCGATAAATATGATAAATGAGATAACCTACACCCCTTGTATGTCGGTAAATGTGATAAATGAGATAACCTACACCCCTTGCATCTCGGTAAATGTGATAAATGAGATAACCTACACCCCTTGCATCTCGGTAAATGTGATAAATGAGATAACCTACACCCCTTGTATGTCGGTAAATGTGATAAATGAGATAACCTACACCCCTTGTATGTCGGTAAATGTGATAAATGAGATAACCTACACCCCTTGTATGTCGGTAAATGTGATAAATTGGATAACCTACACCCCTTGTATGTCGGTAAATGTGATAAATGAGATAACCTACACCCCTTGTATGTCGGTAAATGTGATAAATGAGATAACCTACACCCCTTGTATGTCGGTAAATGTGATAAATGAGATAACCCACACTCTCTTCTGATTGATGGTCATGTTTCTCAGGTTCTGTCCATTTAATGGTAGGCTATCTGAATTATGGGGTCCATGTCATTTTTTAATTTGGCCATTTTCCCATAAAAGCTGCCATGCTGTCTTGCCGCCATCTTGCCAGGACAAACTACGATATCAACACTGTTTGTAAACATCGGGTTCCACGCATGCGCAGATCTGGATAGGATGTCTTAGGATACGTGGACACCGGCTCACTTAAAATCAAAACCTTATTGCTTATGTTCTTGTAACTGATTTATTTATGGACCAATATCTTTTATTCAGAAAGCTATTTAATCAGGAATGGTAGGAGATTAATGATCACTATCGCTCGTTTATTATAGAATAGTAAAAAATATTTCCTTGATATCGATGATAAAATATTAAAAAGCTGAAAAATGTTTGTCAAAAATCTAAATGAACTTCAAACAAAAGTTAAAATAGCGATCATAATTCCTTTTTCAAACTTTCAGAAATTGAATAAAAAGAGTAGACTTAAATAAATGCCTAAAATAAGAAGTTAAGATAACATTTTTTCTTTACCATGTCCTGTACACCAAAAGAAAGGACAAATAAAGATATTTATAAGCAAATAATTAAGTTTGCACTTATTTCAAATTATTACTTAAGGAACGCCTAAAATAGGTGTTTCTTGTAATTATTATTTATAAAAAAATTGTGATTATTATAAGTTTTAATGATCGGATGATCGGAATGGTGATCGGAACAGCATTACACAAAAAATAATCGGATGATCGGAATCGGATCAGTTGCCCAAACTGATCGGATGATCGGGGATCGGAACTGCAAAAAAGTGATCGGTGCCCACCACTGATATATATATATATATATATATATATATATATATATATATATATATATATATATATATATATATATATATATATATATATATATATATATATATATATATATATATATATATATATATATATATATATATATATATATATATATATATATATATATATATATATATATATATATATATATATATATATATATATATATATATATATATATATATATATATATATATATATATATATATATATATATGTATGTATGTGTGTTTCCCTGCTGAGGCTCAAGGAAGCGTGTTGAAGGCAAAGGGAATTCAGGACTTTCATGATAACCAAAACAACTAAGAAGGAGGGAGAGCCGAGGTGCTACTGACTGGCGAGTTGTATTAATATATATTCAATAAAGGAAGTACTGTCGGTTCATCATACAAAGGCCTGCTGATGATACGCAGGTGTATGGAAAGTATAGATTCGGCGGAAACTTTCGAATGAATCAAAGGAAACTCGTGAATAGGAGTGGAAAGCGACGATGTTACACCCTCCATATTTATTGCGACTTTTGTTTTCAAATGCAACGTCACTAACCTAGAAATGCCTGACACACACACACACACACACACACACACACACACACACACACACACACACACACACACACACACACACACACACACACACACACACACACACACACACACACACACACACACACACACACACACACACACACACACACACACACACACACACACACACACACACACACACACACACACACACACACACACACACACACACACACACACACACACACACACACACACACACACACACACACACACACACACACTCACTCACTCACTCACTCACTCACTCACACTCACACACTCACACACTCACACTCACTCACACACGCACACAGGTAACATTGACACCTGATCAGGATCGCATAATTTTTTTGCTGCAGGTAACGACTGACTAACGCGGAGCAAACTGAGCGGCTTATCTTTTGGCTACGCGAGAGCAACTCAGGCCACTGTGACCTCTTTACCAAGTGAATAGATAATATATAGTTACGTATTTTAGCATTCTAATAGTAAGTTATGCAAGGTGACCTGGAGATTGTGACGAATCTTCTAGTTTATTTTTGTTGATTCTGTAAATAGTCGTTCACCCTTTCTTCCACAAAACTTGACAAAAGCTCGTGTGCAGGAGCAAGGCCTGAATCTGTATGTGTGAGGAAAGGTGCATGCACAGGAGAGGGAAGGAGAAGTGAGGAAGGAAGAGAATGGAAGGAGAAAGGAATAGTGCAGGGAGGCGAAGAGGAAGCGAGGAAGGAGAGAGAGAAGTTGAGCCGAGGAAAAGGGAAAGGAAGAGAAGGGAAGGAAATGAAAGGAAGGAGGAGAAACAAGAAACTGAGACAGGGAGGCGTAAAGCAGTTGAAATAAAAGCAAAGGTCGAGACAGGGAATGGAAGCAGGGAGGAAAGAGACCTGGACAACGAGTGTGTGTTCAGCGCGGGGACACACCTGGAGGTCCTGCCTGCCATCGTCCCCCAAAGACAGGGCGGCTCGCACTCTGAGGCGGAACGGGCGTGTGGGGAAATCTAGTGGACGAGGCGGAAGCACCTAAGAGGTCAAGAGTCACACTAAGCACCGGGCGAAGGCGAGGGTGAGAGGCGACACGCTAGGATCAGGCATGGGCGAGGGCGAGGAGACACACTGAAGCCAAGCGTGAGTGAGACTGGAGAAGACCATGAGTGAAGGATGAAGACCATTGGTGAGGGTGAAAAGGAAGACACTTACACCATGGTTAAGGCAAGTTGAAGAGCACCAAGAGTTAATAAATAAAAGCATGAGTGAGCTGAGATAAAAAGGTAAGACACTCAGGCCATGGGTGAGGGGCACTGGAAAAGGCCATGAGAAAACTATTAAGACCATGAAGAATATATACCAGAAAAAAGGCCCTGAGGAAGACCATGAGTAAAGGACTAAGACCATGCATGAACTAAGGCATGAGGCAGGGCATTTATTTGTAAAATCCGCATAAAACCTAACAAAACAAAACATCACTGCAACTAGTAAACCGGCAGAAAAAAAAAGAAACGAAGGGTGTAATAACCAAAAATAAATAGCATGAAAAGAAGCTGGGGACAAAACAGAGGGAATTATAAGGGGGGGGGGGGGGATAATAAAATGTGAAAGAATTACAAACGAAGAAAGGCTCAAACATGGAAAGGGAATCTTAGTACAGTCTCCACGCTGGCCAGTCAGTAGAACCTCGGCTCTCCCTTCCCTATAATGCTGCGACGCTCTTCCTCTTTCTTAGTTGTTTTGCTTATCTTGAAAGTCCTGAATTCCCTTTGCCTTCAACACGCTTCCTTGAGCCTCAGCAGGGAAAGACATTAACCACTGGGAAGGAAAGGGATCGGAGAGACTGAGGGCCGTATTGCTAAACATTTTGTCGCTTAAGTTCACCTATTTGACAAGGCTTTCCTAGGACTTTTGGGCATTTCCAGGAGTAGTTTTTTGACCTGATGGTTGTTTGTCCCTTCTTCTGTACCATGAACCTAAAGAAACACTCATAAGAACTCAATTGCCTCCCTCTTTGACCTTTAGAAATAGTTGATGTTAGAAGCGAAAGTGTCTTTAATACCAAACTGAATAACCTCGACACTTACAAGGAGGAAACAGTAGGGAGGAGGCTGACACGAAGAGGAAGACATGAGGAGGAAGATTGAAGGTCCGCAGAGTAGTAAAAAAAGAACGGACAAGGAGTCAACAGTTTAGGGAAGAGGCTGACACGAGGAGAAAGACATGAGGAGGAAGATTGAAGGTCCGCAGAGTAGTAAAAAAAGAACGGACAAGGAGGCAACAGTATAGGGAAGAGGCTGACACGAGGAGAAAGACATGAGGAGGAAGATTGAAGGTCCGCAGAGTAGTAAAAAAATAACGGACAAGGAGGCAACAGTATAGGAAAGAGGCTGACACGAGGAGGAAGACATGAGGAGGAAGATTGAAGGTCCGCAGAGTAGTAAAAAAAGAACGGATGCAACACAAGAGAATTCCATACTAGGTTTTGAAGGACAACTAATTTATCAGTGTTACAGATCGTGCTTTTTATCATTACTTATAGTTATTACATCTACCTTCGTGTGTCTCCTTTTACCGTCTTCCCCACCCACACGTCATGGATATTTAGTTTTATGGGTCAGCACTCCACCCGGGTCTGACCTTGCTTTTATATAGGGTTCAAATCAACATTTCAACTTGATTATGGACTATTACCTCTTCACAGAACCTCTTGTGGATGAAAAAAAATGACACCAACAAACAACAAAACCCCCCAAAAGAAATGCCGTAGAACACAACAGTACATTGGCTTACGTACCCTCACCACGAACGACCTCAGTCTCCTCCTGCTTCACTTTCCGTCTTCTAAGGTATAAACAGAGACGCCGCGTCCTCGCTGCAGCACACTCCGCGGGATGGATGTGCGGCCGGCTACTCGTCGTTGGTCACCGCAAAAACAGGTCTGGAGTGACGCTGCACCGCCACGCTCCACCTGCTGACAAACAAAACGCGATGCTGATCAACACTGATTGCTTGTAGTTATATTTTTTGTGTGTGGGAGAGTCATGGGGGGACGAGGGGGTCCAGCAAAACGTTCAGGGTATAAATAAAACGTCATTATGGAAAATACGATCCACTTTGGTAGGACTTGTACTTTTGATTATCTGGTGTGTGTGTGTGTGTGTGTGTGTGTGTGTGTGTGTGTGTGTGTGTGTGTGTGTGTGTGTGTGTGTGTGTGTGTGTGTGTGCGCGTGAGAGAGAGAGAGAGAGAGAGAGAGAGAGAGAGAGAGAGAGAGAGAGAGAGAGAGAGAGAGAGAGAGAGAGAGAGAGAGAGAGAGAGAGAGAGAGAGAGAGAGAGAGAGAGAGAGAGAGAGAGTGAGAGAGAGAGAGACGAGAGAAAGAGAGCGGGAAAGCGAGCAAAGGGTGAGAATGTTAAAAAACCGTGGCATTCATAATTATTCCCGCGGAGTGTGACGAAGATGAAAAGAGCAAATTAAAGAAACCGTCCGGAGAAAGCGAACATCTTGAGAGCCACTGAACGGATAGGGGAGAGGGAAGATTTAATTATGTTAATGAATGACAAGAAGCGAAGTGATGAATGGGTGGGTGTGTCATTACAGGATATATTGTGCGTTGAGGGCAGTTACTTGTGTGCAACGAACCCTTGAGGACGCGGAGTGAGGCGATTCAGGTTGTGTTATTGTGAGTCCTCTCACCCCCGCGCGATATTAATGTGTTTACTTGATGTGCATTCCATAACTCGTGAAGGGGAGCGACGGGAATAAAAAAAAGTGGCTATGGAAGGAGTTTGTGTTAACAAAATTAGATTCCATGTTTCATTAGAATGGAGAAAGTGAGATGCAAAACGAAGCTGAATGCCTTGTTGCATAAATATTATGTAACGTTTGTAAAGGGTTAAGGGAACACGATTATGTGCTCAGCGGACATGAAAATTGGTGGGCTAAAAACTTACCATACCATTATGAGTAACACGCTGTACAGCTTCAAATAATATAGTAGCAAAGCACGAGAAATACCAAAGGATGACTGCACTAAAAGGCACTGGGGGTACATATGGTACAAATACAATATAGAAACATACCTTTTCATATAATAGAAACACAGATAATAAAACAGCAGGGAACTGAGAATGGCAATTTGCAGAAACCATTTACAATGTAAAATTAAGTGCACGCACATACACACATACGCACGACCGCATTCACACCAAAAACAAACAAAAATAAGTTAATATTTATATAGAAAAATAAAGATAATGGAACTAAGAAATTTAAATATACTATTCGCTGCTGGTGCTGCAAACACTACCACAGCCATCACCATCACTACTACTACTACTACCATTACTACTACTACTATTACCGTTAATATATTTGTATTAACAATAAAATATGCCAATATAATATATATGCAGGGATGACGAAGCCTTATATTTAGATTTAGCAAAAATGGTTATAGGTTACATATGTTCATCGTAGTTTTGAACGCCATAACTCTATAGACGGTACGATTTATCTTTAAGAAAACCAATGCAGATAATTAATTTGAAAGTGTCAAGTTTCTTTTAACATTTGATGGCCAACCCCTTTCATCAAACTTTCTAAAGGGGTTGAGAGGCACTTTTTGTACCTATATTATGAAAAAAGAATCCGACCAACAAAGATTAGAACACTGGTACTAACAAAACCAACTGATTCCCCAAATTTCACCCGGTACGTCTGGTAAAATTCGAGCCAAGTTCACCCCCGGTAGAAAATCCAGGTAAAAATATGCCATGAAATAAATACGACTACCTGACACCCCAACGGCTGGACAGGTACCGACAATACCACGCGCGCACGGACGCACGCACACGTAGAGAGAGAGAGAGAGAGAGAGAGAGAGAGAGAGAGAGAGAGAGAGAGAGAGAGAGAGAGAGAGAGAGAGAGAGAGAGAGAGAGAGAGAGAGAGAGAGAGAGAGAGAGAGACGACGGGGTGGGTGGGGGGGGTGGGGGAAGGGCAACGCACAGAGTCTTCCAGATTCACAAATTTAAACTCGTTCAATAGATTATTTCTAGATTATCCCAACTGATATCGAAATATTAAATTGAATACATTTATTAGAATACGGTAATTACGGCCAGGATATGTACTAAAGTTACTTTAATCCGAATCCCTTCCTCGCCACAGCTATTAAACCAGCTTCGTCAGACAATAAAGCAACTTGAAACTAATTGGATGCGGCGCGACCACACGCCTTCCTCCGACCTGCGAGGAGTGTTTCGTGACGTCATGAATCGCCCGCAAACTACCAATTGATCATTATTTTATTTTTTTTGACATTTAAGGCTAATTTCAAGAATATTGATGAATTATTGCAAGCAAAGGACAGATATAAGGCTAAAATTAAGAAGAAAACATATGCTTATTCGTTTCCAAGCCATCTAGTCCTGAGCACAACCAGCCGTCCTTTATACTTCAATAAGGTCACTCACACTACATCTCAAAATCACTCCCTGAACCAAATCCGAAATACATATTCAGAATAATAACGAAATAATTCATCATACCACATTTACAAAATCCCGACACCCACCTCTGGAGACTCAGGAACCTCAAAAACCCGCGAACTCAACGCCGCCCGTCCGTCGCCCATCGCTCCTTGTCCTCGTCTGCCCGCCGCCGCCGCCCGCCCCGAGACTCTCCTCTTCGAACACTGCATCGGGCTAGGCTTCGAAATGAGAGCTTTCGATGGCTACTGATTTGCGTGCAGAAGTTCCTTTACATTTTCAGTTTAGGATGTAGATAAATATATGTTAACTCACGCTTCCACTGTATTTTCTATATTAGTATCCTGCACAAACCACTTAGATTCTCTGCACATCAAGATTTTGCATATAGATGAATTGTATTTCTAAAATGACCATTCCCTACGTATTTAAAACCCAAGAAGCATTATATAGTTAACTAGTACGGTGAAGAGATGTCCCGCCGTGAGTTCAGTTTCCGATTAACATTTCTTTTGGATAATATGTTTTAGTTGTGGAAAGTGTATGTTACAAGCATTTTGCCATGTTGTCCTTTGGCCTGAGTTAACTTTCCCTCACTTTACATTACACACACACACACACACGCACACACACACACACACACACACACACACACACACACACACACACACATACAGACACACACACACACACACACACACACACACACACACACACACACACACACACACACACACAGACACACACACACACACACACACACACACACACACACACACACACACACACACACACACACACACACACACACACATGCTAGATACACCAAGTGAGGAAAAATTGATTTCCTTACCCAGAGAAAGTCAAGGGAAAGCGGGTCTTACGTGCAACACCTCACCCCTTACAGTCCCTCCATTCCCGTTACGCTGTTACCGGTTCACTGCATGCTTCCCTACACCCCATTCCAACCCCCTCCCCCCGCTCACCTCACTAAAAAAGATTCAAATATACCAACACCCCTTCCTCTTCCCCCATTGCCCACTCATCCTCATGCAGGCCATCACCGCCCCTGCATCCACCCTCTTATTCCTCGCACTTCCAGACACTCCATCCCTCCCCTCTTATACCCATTCCATGTTAAATGGTTAAATATTATCACTCGATTTTGACCCCCTCGCTGCCTGCCCGTTTCCACTTCCTGTTACCCCCGTTAGCTTAGGGCATAACAAGTAAAGTGAGCATAATTGTAAGTGAAAGAAATGAAGCATGATGGTGTTGGGCAAAGTGAAACAAAGCCTGCATGATGTAACTACAAATA
>NC_066525.1:9311201-9401201 GCF_024679095.1 Eriocheir sinensis
GGCTCAAGATCCCTGACTTGTGGGTGAAAGTCTTGGGCCTCATCGAACACCTCTAAATGTACAGGGCAGGTCTCCCTAAAGTACCGACAATAATAATAACGGAGATAAACAGAAGCTCGTTTTGCCCACATCCACCAGAGTGCATTTTGGATTATTGTTTCCCCTGGGAGCCATCGCCCGTAATAAGCGTCAGAGATATCCATACAGGGGCCGGATTTATGTGCAGGGGGAAATATGGGGCGGCACGGCGCCTATGAGCACCCAGCGGGATCTGAGTCACACTGCGGCTGACTCTCTCCTCGGGGCCTGAGCAACACTTCTCAATAACCACAACTTTAAAAAAAATGTCAATTGTAACCTGAACTTCAAAAAATCTTCTCATAATTTAACTAATAAAATCCTACCAATAATCTCCACTTGGAAAATCCTGCCAGTAAATTCAGCTTACAAAATTATTTTAATAATTTCAACTAACTAAATTCTGGTAATAGTCTCATCTTACAAAATTCTACCAATAATCTGAGCTTACAAAATTCGGTGACGCCTTTTGGTAATGGAGTTCTAGTGCTGTTGGTAGTAAGAGCAATGACTTTGTTGTTAATGCACAGAAGGATGTATGCATACGATATTTTTTCATGTGAGTGTTGGAAGAGAAGCTGAATTTGAACGAAGACTGATGACTGAAATGCACGCACTGTAAAATTTCAGTTCCACGATACAACAGAAGAGCGGGGGGATAGTCATTTTTTCTTTTGTCTTGAGCACTGTGCGACACGCGATAAAATGAAAAAAAATGTAAAAGCAACGGCAACAGCAGCAACGCCACCATCACCACAACCAACACCTGCGGGATTAACAACAGTAGTACCAGAATCATCATCAAAATCATTAGGTTCTTAATCACAAGCGGCCGAACAAAGGACAAGCCTAAATCACATGAATTTTAGTACCACATTTCCCATGGGGGATGAGTATCTCCTTAAGTTACCTTCCACACACACACACACACACACACACACACGCACACACACACGCACGCACGCACGCACGCACACACACACACACACACACACACACACACACACACACACACACACACACACACACACACACACACACACACACACAATTTTCAGGTCCCAGCTAATGCCGTCAGGACTGTGGTTACGTTGTGCGCGAATAGGATCCAAATTAATTAAAGTTTTTTCCCTTTTTCATTTAGCGCAGAGGCGAGCTCGACCCTGGGCGGCGTGAATGGGCTGCGGCGGCCGTGGAGCGGCGGGTGGCGGGCCGCGGCTCGGATAGAGAGAGCGATAAGGAGGGACGCAACGCAGGTGGGGCTGACACACGGGGGCGGCACACGTCACCACGGCACACGCGGCCCTTTCTGCCTCCCTCCCGCCCTCCTACCCTGCTGCTGCTGCTCCTCCTCTTTCCCCGACACTCACACACACACACACACACACACACACACAGCGGGGATACTGGCTAAGAGATAAATGTACACACACACACGCACAGAAACACACAAACACACACTCTCTCTCTCTCTCTCTCTCTCTCTCTCTCTCTCTCTCTCTCTCTCTCTCTCTCTCTCTCTCTCTCTCTCTCTCTCTCTCTCTCTCTCTCTCTCTCTCTCTACTCCATCTCTCCCTCCCTTCCTCCCTTGCTCTGAACTAGCAAGGGGGGCAGGGGGGGGGGGAGGGGAGGCTGGACTGTGTCTGGACAAAAAGAGGAAGGAAGGATAAATAAAGCTCGGAAAAATATGGACGTAACTAAAATCTTTACGTAGGGTAAAAATAAAAGTAAATAATGAGGAGAGGCCGTCGTCGGAGAGAGGGGGGGAGGGGGGGAGAGGGAGGACAGAGGGCAGGAGGCAAGAGCGAGACGTGGGGGAGAAACTCAAATATAACGTCATGATTTAGTAAAACGTATGACAACAATAAAACAGACGAGGCCAAGATCGATTGACCAAAAAAAATAAAAGGATATAAAAAGATTGAAAAAAAAGGGTGAGACTGCCTGCAGAGGTCCGGCTTAATTTATTGATGATGAAAAGACAATTTACAGGACACGAAGGTAAAAAAAAAGGCTAACAATGTACCGTGAAGTTAAAATTTTACCGCCGACAGATCAACAAGGCCAAAACCCACACAGCGATGGAAGGGGAAGAGTATAAAAGAGAACGCGAAGGCAACACACGGACGAGACAGCATGACAAAACTCACGCCAAGATATAAAAATGTAATGCCGCAGATATTTGCCCTAAAATATTTACAGCACACAGAGCCAAGTCAATAGCGGCGGGGTTGCCTAAGTGATTTGCCTGAAAGTAGAAGAAAAGAGTGCTGGTCGCTCAGTCTTTCTCGGCCGGGAATGTGGACCCAAACACGTCGCCGACCCCCATTTTTCTCGCCGCGCGCAGTTTATAGTGAGAAAAATATACTGCAGGAGATGTTTCCGCGGCGCCCAGAACGAGGATACCGGAGTGCGAGGTGCCCCTACTGCTACCCGGGCTGGGGGACTGCCGTGGGAAACAGTATATCCGCTGATTTTACTTTTTCTCCCCTACTTTTCCTCCTCCTCCTCCTCCTGCTAGGCCTCAAACGTTCCGTGCGGCAGCCCCAGCAATCAGAGGAACTCGACACTGCACCGCGCGGCTAAAAATAAAATTACTTCACATGTTGCGAGAATCAAATTAATTTCCCGGCACCGAGCACCGAGACCAATGCATTAGAAATTATCAGAGTGATTTTTCTTCCTCGCCTTTCTCAGCAATCTGCCGGCGAGGTGACCGTCCGTTCTGGCGGGGCCGCGGCCGCCGCCAAGGGCTCGCGGCGCCTCACATCTCGGCGCCGTCAGTCCTCAGCGCGGCAATTAAACATTTCACACCTCCGCCTTGCTAACACTGCGCCGGCTACTGATGCCATGACTGCTGCTACTAATGCCACTGTTAGCAGGACTGTTTTTGCTACTGATTGCCTGGCTGCTACCCCTAATACCGCTGTTACTGGCGCTGCTGATGGTATTTATATAAACAAACAAAAAGAACAATAACAAACAACATCAAATATGAAAACATCTACTACTACTACTACTACTACTACTACTACTACTATAAAATATCCATATTAAAAGTTAATCATATTTTATTGATTTTTTTCTGTCTAACTAACCAATGGGAGGCCTGGGGGCGCATCGCTTCACTCACTCGCCGCCTCCACTCCCGGCGGTCCCCCCGAGCATTATTTAAATATATTATCAATAAACATTTTTTGCGTCATAATCTTAAGTGACCGTATTCCATTGAAAAATTATGTAACTCTGGTTGCTTAGCTTGAGAAGAATAGATTAGTATTTTATAAGCGGTCTCTTGGGTGCATACGGTATCTAAGATTAATAAAGGGAAGCCGTAGAAGGAATAACTATAGATGGCAACTACAAGACTAATGTGTAAATGATTAGAAGCATTAGGTGTTGGAAGCGGATATAATTGGAAGAAAAAATAGATTAAAATATTTGCTGAACTACTGAAAAAAAATGTGTAAGGAGCTTAAAAGAAAATCAATTAATGCATTATGAAATGATAAGCAACGGTTAGAAAGACTGACAAAAAGAAATGAAGTATTTGTAACACCTCTCCTCCCGAAACTGACCTATCTTTCGGCCACCTCTTTGGATTCTTTTTAGGAGCAGTGAGTAGCGGGCTTTTTTTTTATTAATGTTTGCTTTTTGTGTGCCCTTGAACTGTCTCCTTTGCTGTAAAAAAAAAAAAAAAAAATTACTCCGGAGCGTCTGCATAGGCTGTAATTTTTTTTTTTCTGGTGGATGCAAGTGATGTGCAAGATGAAGGACTGGCAATAGGAAACGCGGTGCTCGGTAGGAAAGGCAAACACAAAAAGTACTAAGGTGGAGATGGTTATTAAATATTATTGTGGATTCTTATATTGAACAACGTGTGCGGCGCCTCTGAATGTATTAAAGGAACGCTCAGCTGTGGAGGCCGTTTTGATTTTACTTTTTTTCTGCTTGATCTGTTCTTGTTGGTTCATGCTACACTTTTGTATTTGGGTTGTATTTGTTTTGAAAATTGGTATGTGTTATCTGTTAACCGCCTCTCAGTGCTACGAGGGGGAGTAAAACAAAACAAATAAGAATATATGTATTTTTTGCATTGTGCCGATGTTATCGTTATAATCATTATTACTATCAATATTATTTACTTTTTGTTATTATTATCACTATTACTATTATTATCAGTTTAAAACTAGCGAGAATATAACAATAACAGCAGTAGCAAAAACAACAATAGCAACAGTAACTACAAACATACCTACTACAACAACAACAACGACTACTACTACTACTACTACTACTACTACTATTACTACTACTACTACTACTACTACTGCTACTACTACTACTACTACTACTATTACTACCGCCCCACGACCACCACGAGGCCTAGGCGGGGCCGGGGTGTGGGCAGCGGCTGGCGGCTGAGTGGTGCGAGCAGACGAAAGAGAAAGGGTAATTGCGCTTGAGTGTGGTTGAGTCAGCTAATTGAAACCGTGTGTACCTGTTGACGGCAATCATGGAGGTAACGGTGTGTGTATGTGTGTGTGTGTGTGTGTGTGTGTTCGCTCTACCACAAACATGACACGAAACAATAACGATGATGATGCATTGGAAATAACTGATGGAAAAACAGAACGAAATAAAGGAAATAAGTCTCGGCGGGTGTTGGAGGGGTGAAGGAAGGTGATTATTTACGCGGCGAGGGCGAGGTGAGGAAGGTGTGTAATTAGCGGCTCGCCCCTGCATGCGCCAGGTAACATAAGGCCGGTGGGTGACGTTGACTTACCTGCCGAGGGTGACGCGACTGTCTGAAAACAAACAAAACAAACCGTAATTGCATACCACATGGCGGGGAAATAAGGTGGAAGGAGATGAAAACAGTTATACATTGTGAGGAACATCATAACATACGTGAGGAGGGAAGGTGTTTAAAGAGACGGGAATTGTAATGAGCAAGACAAGTCGCGATTAAAATACACACAACACCGACGTTAAATGAATCAGAGCACCGGGTAATGAAATATGTAGAAGGAGGTGAGGTGAGTAATGGTTTGTGAAGGGTGATAGGGTAGAGAGTGAATAAAGGCGGTAATACAATGGGAGGGACACATAATAGGGAACAGGGCAGGAATAGTGATACAACGGGAAGAGCATCACTCACTCATCTCCCTCACGATCAGGTGGGAACACTAATGAATATTTACTTTAATGATGCTCGTCTTTCACGCGGTGTATATCAGGGAAAAATATACATGCTGCGTTGAAAGAAGGGAGATAATACTGTTTCTTATTGCGTGTAGAAGTATTGTTAAAGTAAAATCCAAACGTTCTTATGTAGCAAATGTAAGCAAGAGGTAAGCCTTTATTTCCTAACCAATAACACAGCCTTCCTATATTATAAAGCCAAGACTGATACAGAACTTTACATTGCAGAAGTATTGATGTAAAATCCAAGCATTCTTAATTGGTAAACGTGAGCGAGAGGTGGGTCTTTATCTGGTAAAAATAAAACAGCTTTCTTATACAGTAAAGCCAAGATATAAACAAAAACTTCCATCACAGAGACAAAGCAAGGAACTATTAAACCTATCTTCCAACACAGAACAAACGTGGCTCTCCAAAGGGCAAGTAGAAAGAGTGAGAGAGTGAGAGAGAGAGAGGATGTCATGCCGCGAGTTAGTCTCCTGCAGGAACTGGGCCCCTATGAGTACATAATGAGGGAGGCACTCAGCGCGCAGCCACTCCATCAAGATCCCCTTCCCTCTAAGCACCCTCGTGATACCCTCCCGCCAGCCACTCGCCCTTCCCTTGACCCGCAGATAGCACCCCGCGCCGGGCCGAGGGTGAGGATAGAGATGAGGAGCCACGTACGGAGTGTTGAAGAGCTCGACCCACGATAGGCATGGGTAATAGGAGGGAAGATATTATTGTGCTGCCTGCGGGACCCTACAATCAATGACGCAGGGAAGAACCAGCATTAGAAGCCCTCGGATATCGCGTAGTGCTGAAAATGTCCCAACACCTGCGGGTATCTATAAAGTAAAACGACGTGTGTGTATTTTGCTTGTCGTGTGCTACAGTAACATTTTCTTACAGTTGGCCTAAAACCGAACTTCCTTCCTTCACTTCTTAGGCTAACTTGCTCAATATAGTGCACACTTTATGCTCCTCTGAAGCTTTGTGGGCTTTTTTTGTACTTCATTGCGATAAGGAGAGGAGACACGATAAATAAGTCGATGTGACATATTTACATCGCCAAACAGTGCCCAAAACTTTTGTATATAAACTCTCGCACTTATTCACGCGTCACTTTGTCTATTATAAGTCAAGTCGTGTATCCAATTTAGAAAGTCTCGTTTCTGACCAAAATGTTCGCAGGAAATTGCAGGCGTATTTACATGTGAGTCAGTTGTGAGGTGCGTATGTATGATCCAATTAATTTAGTTCCTTTTGAAGCTGACGGCTGATCAAAGAGCCGCCGAGACAGCCTGATGCAAATGGGCTCCAATGACTCGTATAAATATTTAGCTGTTATGAATCCCACACAACAGAATGGGAGGGTCGGGCGGCCGGGTTGCGCGGTTAATGCGATAATAAAACTGCGCTATCTTGAGTTAGTGTTTATTCTTTATTTACACGCGAGGAAAAATGTTTGACGGGGAAAATGCTTGAGAAGGAGCAGGAGTCACAGACACTCGCCGCCACTGCTGGGGGATGAGGTCTGCGGTGGGTAAGGCGAGCTAAGACAAGTATCAGTTTCTCCATCTATGAATGCATTTACCCGCCCCGGCAATCCTTTTTATATATTTTTTTTCAGAAGGCTAATTAATCTCTCACTAAATTTTCAGCATCACACACACACACACACACACACACACACACACACACACACACACACACACACCTCCCCCTCATCCCCCGCCCCCCTCCTGATGGCTGACGAGCGAGGGACGCGAAGCCTTAACACTTGTTTCGGGTTTTCCTCTTTCTGCCGCGATACTCACAAAAACCTGCTCCCTCGGCGGCCTCATCAGCGAGACACCATTAAGGCGCCGCGTCCTGTTGTGTCACCTAATGAGAAACACGAAAACGCGAGCAACAGGAGGCCAGCGCGATGAGGACCTTGTGGTGATGGCGGTGTTAGTGGTGGTGGTGGTGGTGGACTCACGTGATGCTTGGTTCGTGGAGATGGAGATGAGGAGGAGTAAGTGGAGGAGGAGGAGGAGGAGGAGGAAGAAGAGGAGAAAAAGTGGATTCCCTGACGGAGGCGGCGACGTGGTATACGGAGTTGCGCAAACGACTCAAGTGGAAGAATAGAGACTTCAGTGCGCCTCCCCTCTTGTCGGGGCACACACACACACACACACACACACACGGGGGCTTACACAGGCTCCGTACAGACACAGACCCTCACATCTTCCCCATACATACAGCGCCCCGGCCACAGACACGCTCTCTCGCCGCCAAACAACTAAACACAATTACAATCACCGGCGGGGAAGTGATTTCGCGCACTCATCCAACAGAGCCCCAAAAACAATCACATCAAATTACTATGAAAAACACCGCCCATAAACACAGCCAAGGTTTGTTTATGACGTGAGTTCCGCGGAAACAAATACTCCACAATTAAATATCAAAGGGGCGGCAGCAATACGCGTAACTTATTCATTCTAATAATGGACAATATGGACCAAAAGAACATATGAGTGGGATCAGAGCGCCAGATATACAGCGATGCGTGGCGGTGGAGGCGGCGGGCGGGGTCACGAGGGCTGTGCTAAGACGTGATCTGAGAGGAACGATCGAGTGAGGAGCTGAAGGTGTTGAGGACCACGACAACTTGACCAGGCTGGGGTGGCAAGAGAGACAGAAGTGAGGCGCTGTGGGCAGGCTTCTACAAGGTTGTATACACGCGGATTAGCAGCGGTCGAAATAAATATAAACTAGACGCTCAGAAGGAAACAAAAGAAAAAGACAACATTGGTTTGCGTAGTTTGTCGTCACATAGCGAGTAAAGAAGCCTGAACAAATTGAACACATGATGATCAGTGTCCCAGCAGCGATTGGAGAGGATTTGAGGCGACCGGAGTAACAGGTCTTGTACTAATATCTTACAAAACCGGGCCGAGAGTGTGTTCCATTGACTTACGCTTCTTGTTGACAGAAATCGAGGTGAAGCTGAATCAATATTTGGGGATGACAGAGGAATATTTCACTTTCAATAAATGTTTAAATCTCTCTGTTAAGTCGGCCAAGCAGAATAATAAAAGAAAAAATAAGCCAAATTAAAATGTAAAATAAACGTTTCATATTAATTTGTATCTTTTGACTTTAACGGAACTTCAGTTTAAATTTGATGAAAAATAAGTAAAGGTTAGTCTTAAGCTCTGCGTGTGAACCTAAGAGCAGACAGAGTGAGTACCCGCCGCCGCCAGGAGTGATGGACATAACTTATTCCATGAAATATGACTTATGTAAAACCTTGGTCATATAAAAATCTTGACATTTTTCTAAGCCTGGGCATAATGATTGATGTGATGTAAATTAAATGAAAACGTTATTTGCACAGCTCAAGGCCGCTTGTGACATTTGCTATAAGTACGAAAATTCAACTGAGGCATTTACTGAGGATGGCGATTTCTGCATCGGCGTGATTTTGAAAAAAAAAAAAAAAAAAAAACTCAGGGTACCTAGAGGAATATGAAATATGTGATTGTCAATCCATCGTACAGCACACACACACACACACACACACACACACACACACACACACACACACACACACACATGTGCGGGGGTGCTTGCCAAGGGGGTGAACACAACCATCCTCGGTGACCGCTAGGAAGAGAGCAGCAGGAAGTGCTCCCCTTGCGTGTAATTACACTAAAAATATACCTAAGGAATAAAAGTAACAAAATTTATCATTATCCGTCATGTGCCTTCCTTCCTTACAGCCAGCGACCAACCCTCACCGGAGCTGGACCACACCGGCGGGCCGCTCACCGGAGCATCACCGGCAATGACTCGTTTTGATACACAGGTATCAGGAACGCCACTCGTGTAGGCGGTCCTGAACTCGTCTTTACTTATCACAGCTGCTTTACATGTTTTCAGCTATAGATCACACACTTGCCTCCACCCTTCCCCCACCATTACACACCACCCACCAACCACACCACCACACTGCCACCTCACCACCACACACACTGCTACAACACCACACCACCACTCCACAATTCCACAACTCACCACACCACCACACCGCACCACCGCCACGCCAGCTGCCGTGTATGTGCCCAGTGACCGGCGGCGGACAATGTGGCCCCGAGGTGACCTTTAGGGGCGCCACCATAAACACACACACCACTCCACATAAGCACATGCCCCGTAATGGCCCACAGCACGCCGCGGGCCGGGCGTTAGAGCACACTGTTACACATGCAACACATTCATATACGTTGAGTTTTGCATAAAGATGGGAGCGAAATTTTGCAGTTTTACGGAACAGAGTTGCTTCGCTTGTCAGATGGGAAGCATGGACATAAAGGCATCGGCGGCGTGTGTGTGTACCGAGGATGGTGCTCCCCTTTTGGCGACGCTTAGTGGTAACGAGGATGACTCATTCTTCTCTCTCTCTCTCTCTCTCTCTCTCTCTCTCTCTCTCTCTCTCTCTCTCTCTCTCTCTCTTACCCCCTCTCCCCACACCAACGACACTGCTGCCCCCCGGCGTCAGGACTTAATCACCTGACAAGTGTCAATCCCGCGGCACCAGGGTGGACGTGGAGCACCTGAGGCTGAATCAAGGACAAACGAAGCAGGTAAGAAAATGCATCGCAGGTGGCCACGCAGCGCCCGGCATAATCAGCTCCCACGGCCCCGGCGCGCACATGCATTCCCTCCCTCGCCCTCCGTCACCGTCGCTTTCTCCTAAAAGTTTACGCTGAAAGACAAAATTACTCCCTCCCTTTTTATTGAACCCGGCGCTCTATTTTCCGTAATTCTGGGGAAGTCGACGCAGCAAGCTTCCTTCCCCTGGGGGCGGGGTCGACTGTAATCCTGTGAGCCGCCTCCCCTTCCTCGCCCGCCGCCCTCCACCAATCATAATCATCAACGATATTTGATTTCCATTTAGCGAAAATTTGAGCTCGGCATCACGGGGAAGGTTGACGTGATCGTGTGGGCCACAATTAAAGCAATACCCGCTAAATGCTGTACTTGCTCACACGTAATGGTGCATAAATACCAACCTTTACTAGGGGGCTGCGGGCAGAGATTACATGTTGTGTGTGCCCTGTAAATAGAACGTCCGACTTTATTTATATACAGATATATTTATTTGCAGCCTAAAGCAAACCGCACGAAAGAAAACGGTCTGTGTCAGCGTTATCAAGGAACAATCTTTGACCGCTGCGGCTGATAATTCTCCGCGGTGTCTCCCATGGACCTGCCCTTAAGAGGCAGCGTGTAACTGATTCTGTTTAAACTTCCACGTTAATGTTCGGACTCCGACTAAAACACAATGATACAAGCGAGGAAGCCGCTTGTCTTCGCCCTGACATGCAAACTTCTTGTGTTTTCTCTCAGCTCCCTTCCTCTTCACTCTTCGTCGCGCTGCCGCTGGGTCAGGTGAGCGCCACGGGGCCGGAGCAAACCTTGGTCCTTTGAGCTCCGCGTGAACGTGATCCTCGCCGCCCTTCATCAGTCTCTGTCGCCCCGCCCGCGGACTCGGGGCAGCGTCACCCTCCCAAGCAGGGGCAGCGGGGAATACTTCATTGCTTGTGTTCGCTTTGATTCTTTAACAGTGAGCTGCGGCAGGCACGGGCTGATGCATCACGCCTTGCATACGAGGGGGAAAAGTCGTAAATCTATACTTAGAAAATATAACCTAAACCATGAATGTAAAATCCGATTCAAAAGGAAGCTCACACGCATGCAAGTAAACGAAGGCACAGGTGAAATAGACTTAACAAACCAAAAGTCAGTCGGTATTCTATCCATCCATCTACATCGATTTGGCCGTAAGAACCGAAACCAAGTGAAAAAAAAAAACATATACCCCAACACTCAAAGAAAAAAATGTGACGGTCTTCTGGTTGGCTTTCACAGAGATCACAAAGTATTTTTTTCCATGTCATACATAATATCTGTAGCTCCAGCAGCGTTTGGCGTCGAGTGTATTACCCACACGAGCGCACGCCATACCGCCGCTAATATACAAACACATCAACAGCCATGTGCTAATAAACGCAGCGACTCATACAATTACAGTAATATGTTGCGGGCCATTGACACTGTGTTGCTTTATGGTATTGTGTCGTTTTTTATCACGGCGAGGGAGATGAGTGTGGACGAGAGGAAGAGAGGGAATGGACATGAAGTGACGTGATGCAGACTGTGAGGGAGCTACATGAGGCAGGTTTGTGTGTGTGAGATGAGGGTGAGATGAGTATGAGAGGTAGAGGGTGGCGACGAGGAGAGAGGCAATGAGTGTGAAGTGACGTGATACAGATTGTGAGGGAGTGATATGAGGCGGGTTTGTGTGTGTGAGAGATGAGGATGAAAGGCAGCGAGACGAGTGTGGCTGAGTCATCTCCTGGTGGTGGTGACATGATGCTGGTGACGATATATTGACTGAGGGTACGTACGGTGCTGGTGATGGGCGGTGATGTGTACGAGGCAGCTGTGGTGATGGTGATGGTGATGGTTAAGGTAAAGTACAGATAAAAAGGTGCCGAGATGAAGTGAGATGGTGATGACGGTGGTGAACTTAACTAGTGAAGTGAGACGCAGGTGAAGGGATGGTGAAGGCAGGTGTGGTGATGGGAATGGTAATGATATGGTTAAGGCAATGTGTATGGGGGGAGTAATGCTCTGATAAAGTAAAATGGTGACGGGGGTGGTGAACGGAACTCAGGTGAAGGGAGACGCAGATGAGGGGATGGTGACGGCAGGTGTGGTGAGGGGAAATGGCGTGGGTAAGTTAGTTATTTTGCGATAATGGATTGGGTTACGGAAGTGCGGTGATGTGAGGTGACACTTAAGGCAAAAGGGGCTGATTGTGATGAGGTGCTGAGCGAGAGGGTGTGAGGGAAGGGAGGCGTGATAGGCTAACGAGCTCTCTCCTCTCTCTCTCTCTCTCTCTCTCTCTCTCTCTCTCTCTCTCTCTCTCTCTCTCTCTCTCTCTCTCTCTCTCTCTCTCTCTCTCTCTCTCTCTCCCTAGTTCCCTCTCTCTTTACCTCCTTTCCTCCCTCTCAGCCTATACTTAACCTACGCTGCTGCTGAGTGTGAAATCCATACAGCACATAGTGAACCCTTGTCACCTTATAAACTCTCTCTCTCTCTCTCTCTCTCTCTCTCTCTCTCTCTCTCTCTCTCTCGTACACGCACATACACACGCACGCCAGTCTCGCCGTCCCCGCCCCGCCAGCCCTCAGTACCCGACAGTGATGAAGCGCTGTGTACTCCCCGACACTATTGTTCTCGGGGCAAAAAAATATATATATTACTTTATCCCAGCAGCTCCGCGTCCGTCATGGTGTTACGGCGTGTGTGTGTGTCTGTGTGTGTGTGTGTGTGTGTGTGTGTGTGTGTGTGTGTGTTACAGTGTAGCTGCTGTGACGGAGCTCTGGGGAAAGATTTGTATGTTTATAAAGATATATTAGCCGGCCTTTGAGATTAATTAGTCTGGCGAGTGCCCGGACGAGGAGAGAGTATATATGTATAAAATTATACATACGACGCTCTCAGCAGCTGTCAGTCCAACACATGGGGCGGGAGGGAGGGAGAAGACAGACAGGCACGCAGACAGATGAAGATGGATAAACAGACATATAAACACGTACATGCATAAAGACAAAAATAAGAAAAGGATGAAAAACTGGTCCCGCTTGTGTGTGTGTGTGTGTGTGTGTGTGTGTGTGTGTGTGTGTGTGTGTGTGTGTGTGTGTGTGTGTGTGTGTGAATGTACGTCCTGACATCATCTACTGACTTCCTCTCCTGCCCTTCCCCCTTCTTCCTCCACCCCACCCCACCCCACCCCCACCCCTCACCACCACCAGTACACCCACCGGCGCCAAAAAAGGAGATAGTAATGACAGCACAGCCTTGGTATTGGTGTTTAATTGCTAATAACTCGACGGCTGAGTCCCTGATGAATGGTGAGGGGCGCTGGGGATTAAATTATCATAGCGGAAGACGTGACTTGCAGGAGAGCGACATGGGGTGATGGTGGTGGCGGGGATGAAGGGGTGAGGGGATGAGGAACGGGTCCGCGGCTGAGTGAGAGCGAGGATGGAGTGGGGAACGATAAGGGGGTGTGGGGATGATGAGTGGGTGGGTGATCGTTGAGGGAAGGGGATTGGAGGGGATAGTGGTAGATAAATGTGTGTGTGTGTGTGTGTGTGTGTGTGTGTGTGTGTGTGTGTGTGTGTTGTTAGGGAGGGGGTAGGTGTGACATGTGACATACCATTATTCTTTATACTGTTTTTTATTCCAACGTACTACTACTACCACTACCACTACTGTTACTACTACTACTACTACTACTACTACTACCTTTACTACTACTGCTACAACTACTACAAATACCAGTAATAAATTTCCAACATTTATTCTTCAAAGCACAATAACAGAACACTTTAGACCAGGGGTGACAGTATACAGACCTCACCCTATAGTACCTGTTAGAAGGAGCCTTGTCAGGGTATTAGTGGTGAACGAGATAGCGTAAGTTGGGGTCCGAGAAAAGGGAACCGAAGTAAGGCGAGGCTAAGAGAGAGAGAGAGAGAGAGAGAGAGAGAGAGAGAGAGAGAGAGAGAGAGAGAGAGAGAGAGAGAGAGAGAGAGAGAGAGAGAGAGAGAGAGAGAGTTGGATGACGCATTAATCGCACGAGTGAGTGTTTTGCATGTTTTCTCTTTGTTTCCTTCAGTGTAGGGGCGGTGTGTGTGTGTGTGTGTGTGTGTGTGTGTGTGTGTGTGTGTGTTTCATGCTCATTTGTGCGCCCCAGCTGTGACTATGAAAACACCTGTCAAACTTAAACACACACACACACACACACACACACACACACACACACACACACACACTGACACACACATGCAGAGAAGAGTAATGAGGTCAGACAAGCAAGGTGTGAGTATGAGTTTTAAGTTCCCGTTGATCTCACCTTACCCAACGCGTCTTTGCCCTCCCCGCAGTGCTTCCGAACATAACCTCTTTCTCCGTTTTTTTTTTTTTTCACGAGGACACACTTCCAGGCCGACCACCTCCACCTGATTCTTACCTCCTTTCCCAGAGCGTAAAGTGGCGAGACGGAAAAATGCCTGAGTCTCATGGTTTGTACGGTCTGCATTCTCAAGAAGAGCCAAGTGAGGGAGGGAGAAAAGAAGAAAGTGTGACAGAGGAAGAAGAAAGGGTCTGGAGGGGAGGAGAGAGAGAGATAGATGTGAGAAAATGGAAAGAAAGAGTTGTGAAGAGGTCACGGTGGATACTGAAAAAAGAGTTGAGGTGTGGGAAGACTAGAGAACGGACTGTGATGAAAGTTGCTGGATTGAGGGAGAAGACATTGATTGCGTTAATAATAAAGGCAGAGAAAATCATTTATTGCTAGCTGAAAAAAAAGAGGAAGATAAAGGTATCGTTAGGCAGCAATAAAACACGCATATGAGTGTGATACAAAATGGCAAAAACAAAGAAAAATGAGTAGAAAACGCCATTAAAGAGGATGACACGATAAATACGGTGGAAGGTGCAATAAACTGATACTTTATATAAAAAAAAAACGCGCTACGATTCACGAATGTAGGAAAAGGAACATAAAACAACGACTAGGCAATATTTACTGCGTGAAAACCTGCAGCGGACCGGGAGAGGGATAGCAACAAAACACTAGAATACTATAAAGCAGGAATAAGAGAATGCAAGGAAAGATAATAGAAAACCTGTTATACCGGAAGAAGGAGAAGGAAACTTTGCGGGAAGGTTGATATTTTCACGTTTCTATGTACCTTTGGGTCCGCCGAGCGTGATGTCATGCTATTCTTTTTATGTGTGGTGATCATTCACAGCTACCCAGGTGCGGTGACAACACACCTGTACACACACAACAAAGAGTAAAAAAGTGCGTGAGACAGGCGGCACAGCAGACGTGACACCACCACCTGGGAAACTTGAATAGTGGAATAAAACACTTGTTACGATGCTCGATCTAAATTATCAGCAACAATAACGGGTATAGGCTGAGAATGTTTGAGTGACAACAACGGCTGCGACTCTCTATTAAAGTAAAATCGGGGCATACGATATAGCTGCGCGTGGCTGCGGTGCTCATCTCTGTCGCACTGGCCCTCTGAGTCTGTGGTGGAAAGAACCGGACACGGGACACGGGTTAGTGTGAAGTCCGGGGCCCACAGTATATCTTCCCCAGGTTTCCCCAGGTACCTTTTAATCGAACAGCCTGAAAGAGAGGATGAACAGCTGGGTGAACTGCACACCGACTGCCCGGGCCGGGATTCGAGGCAGAGTTAAGTGTGGCTTCGTAGCTAGCCACTGCTCCACGGAGGATTGACAGAAAGCTGAGAGCAGTGCATTACTAAAGCATTAAGAAATATACCTTCAGGGGAATTGAGAATGATGATGACAGTGACCACTTTGAGATGATGTAAAACCGCAGGGGGGCGACAATGATAGCGACTATTAAAAAAAAAGATAATAACGACGACTCCCAGAACGTAAAAGCGTAAATCCGTCCCTCTCCTCAGCCAAAACAAGTTGAACAGGAAACGGAAAAGAGCTCTTCATTGCCGGAGGAAGGTGTTATTTGGGAACATTTGAATAGTATTTTGAGGAGATACTAATTTCCGATCGCAGGATCCCCGTGAGGATGATAAACACATGCAATTTGTCTCACGTGGAAGGAAGTGGACAGGAGTATATTGTGTACCGAGGGTGGTGATTGTTCTTGTGTGTGTGTGTGTGTGTGTGTGTGTGTGAGAGAGAGAGAGAGAGAGAGAGAGAGAGAGAGAGAGAGAGAGAGAGAGAGAGAGAGAGAGAGAGAGAGAGAGAGAGAGAGAGAGAGAGAGAGAGAGAGACACACACACACACACACACACACACACACACACACACACACACACACACACACACACACACACACACACACACACACACTAAAACAAATAAACGCACAAAAGGATTGGCACAGAGACAGGAATCTTGAAAGAGCAAACGAAAAAAACAGGAGTGAAGTGGCCGGGACGAGGCTGTCAGTAACCGTAGTTCTGAAAATTGAAAGTAATCAAGGACACATTAGCTGCTCTTTACAAGTAACCTTAATTAAGAGTAATGTGTTCTGCGTGAGAAAGTTGCAACCTCCTCCTCCTCCTCCTCCTCCGCCTCCTCCTCGACTCCTCCTCCTCCTCATCATCATCTTTTTACTTCTCTTTTTTTCTCCTCTTCCTCCTCCTCCATGGATACACTCAACAGATGCTCTACCATGCTTCGGGAGGATCATCTATCTGTCTATCTCTGTCTGTCTGTCTGTCTGTCTGTCTGTCTGTCTGTCTGTTTTTATCTCTTTCCTTAAACTTTTGTAAAATCCTTTTGTATCTGCTTCACTGTGGAAAAGCAGACTGATTGACTAGACTGACACACACACACACACACACACACTCTCTCTCTCTCTCTCTCTCTCTCTCTCTCTCTCTCTCTCTCTCTCTCTCTCTCTCTCTCTCTCTCACACACACACACACACACACACACACACACACACACACACACACACACAACACCATCACCAGCTCCACCATGATTGTAATTCACCACGGCTCTGCTTCGTCACCAAGTGACACACACACACACACACACACACACACACACACTCTCTCTCTCTCTCTCTCCCCCCCCTCTAGTGTAGCCTATTTAGTATTAAAGTTTACTGTATTTATAATTTGTATATTTTCAGCCTACCGGCTGCCATACTTTAATAAACCTATTATTATTATTATTATTATTATTATTATTATTATTATTATTATTATTATTATTATTATTATTATTACACACACACACACACACACACACACACACACACACACACACACACACACACACACAATGAGTTCTCCCTTTTCCCTCGGTGCACTGTGTGTTATTTTCCTTCATGTCATCTCCGGTTTAATCAGAAATATCACTAATTCCGTTCTAATAGCGTGTTACCGATTATGTTATCACTCTCGTCGGCTATTCGCAACATTTCACTTTTCTGTGATAATGATAACATTGGGTCTTGTTTTGCCTGAGAGCACCACTCCCATCGGACACACAGCTGCCGCTAGTACTGCCTTTTTGCAAAACCACAATGACAGGGAAATGAAATTAGTTGAAGAAAACATACAGATTAAAATATCAAATCCATACCTATATATCTGAACACGATAGCGTGCAGCATATTCTACTGTGTGTGTGTGTGTGTGTGTGTGTGTGGTCCCACACACAAAAATATATATATATATATATATATATATATATATATATATATATATATATATATATATATATATATATATATATATATATATATATATATATATATATATATATATATATATATATATATATATATATACGGTATATATATATACACACACATTCATATATACACGTATACATGTCCTCCTGTTGCAGGTGTTGGATGACAATCAGCGAGGGGCGGCTTGTTACCTATCCCTGTGTAGCGCCCCCACCCGCCCCACGCCCCTCGCGCCCCGCACCCCGCCTGGCCCCGCAGCAGCCATGGTCCGCACAAGCCCGTCGCCGGGTCAAGGCCCTCGTGACCCTGATCTATGCACACACAACGTAATGAGAGAAAAGAGAAAACGTATTTCCGTTAATTCATACATATTACTGCCGCTGCGAGGTGGGGCAAGACGGAGCCTTCATCAGCCACTTGTTTGTTCGGGTGGAAAAAATTCTCCTTAAACACAAGGAGCTGCGGCGAGGCAAAGGTCAGAGGCAAGACATCAGTCACTCTCAAGTTGCTGCAGCGCCACTTGGAAGACGGACGCGCGCGGCGACGCCAGGCAAAAGTCCGGGATTGATGAGTAGACAGACAGACAGACTGTCGGAGGCTAACTGACAGCGGGATGGGTGGGATAAACAGGCCGGCTCTCTACCAATATACACGTCGGCGAGAGGAGGACGGGAGGAGCGGCAGCCTCTTGTTTTCCCGCCTCTCCAGGGAGGGAGCAGAACACCTCCCCTCTTACACCTGTACACACACGCTGCCACCCAATGATTTACCTTAATAATTAGAGTCACTGTACAATCTCGCGACGCCCTTCACCCCAACAACTGACATACATGCACACGTCCTCGTGGGGTGCAGGGCGGGGCGGGTGTAGCATGACGAGCACAGGGCGGGGAGGGAGGGAGGAGGAGCAGGGAGGGGCACATGGGTACACTTACTCCCACACCCCAATGACAGGGATGATGCGCTGCGCCACGACTCACTCTGATGGACACATTGCGACGGATATGGTGAGGAATATAAGGGCGAAGAAGAAGAAGAAGAAGAAGAAGAAGAAGAAAAGAAGCATACGTAACTCAAGTTGAGCAGAGAGAGAGAGAGAGAGAGAGAGAGAGAGAGAGAGAGAGAGAGAGAGAGAGAGAGAGAGAGAGAGAGAGAGAGAGAGAGAGAGAGAGAGAGAGAAATAGGGTCTGATCTGGTCATTCTCAAGAGCTTTGTGATTTGTGACGTCAGGACTAGATGCGCATCCGCTGACCCCCTTCCTTCTTCCCCCTGACGGATGCCCGGGAGATGGATGACAGGAGGAGGTGGAGGAGGAAGAGGAGGAGGAGGAGGAGGAGGAAGAAGAAAGGGAGAGTCGTGGTAGAGAAATAATGCGATGGAAGAGAAAGGCATAAAATAAATTGTGGTTGAAGGATGAGGGAAGAAAGGAAAATAGAAGGAAAAGGTAAGAAGGAAATGTATTATGTGGAGAGGGAGGCTGAGGAGGGAGTGAGGGATGATATGTCTTTGAGTGAATCAAATAAAGAGGAAGGTGACTTACCCCAAGAATATATAAATGGAATTGTGAGCAGGATACTTTTTTTTTTACAACAAGGAGGCAGCTCAAGTACAAAAAAAAATAATAAAAAAAAGCCCGCTACTCGCTGCTCCCAAAAAAGAATCAAAAGAGGTGGCCGAAAGAAAGGCCAATTTCGGAAGGAGAGGTGTCCTGATACCCTCCTTTTGAAAGAGTTCAAGTCGTAGGCAGGAGGAAATACAGATGAAGGAAGATTGTTCCAGAGTTTATCAGCGTGAGGGATGAAAGAGTGAAGTTGCTGGTTAACTCTTGCATAAGGGTTTGGACAGTATAGGGATGAGCATGAGTAGAAAGTCGTGTGCAGCGGGGCCGCGGGAGGGGGGGAGGCATGCAGTTAGCAAGTTCAGAAGAGCAGTCAGCGTGGAAATATCGATAGAAGAAAGAGAGGCAACATCGCTGCGGAATTTAAGAGGTAGAAGACTATCAGTAGGAGGAGGAGAGCTGATGAGACGAAGAGCCTTAGCCTCCACTCTGTCCAGAAGAGCTGTGTGAGTGGAGCCTCCCCACACGTGAGATGCATATTCCATACGAGAGCGGACAAGGCCCCTGTATATGGATAGCAACTGCGCGGGGGAGAAGAACTGGGGGAGACGATACAGAACGCCCAACCTCGAGGAAGCTGATTTAGCGAGAGAGGAGATATGAAGTTTCCAGTTGAGATTTTGAGTTAAGGATAGACCGAGGATGTTAAGTGTTGAAGACGGTGACAGCTGATTGTTGTCGAAGAATAGGGGATAGGTGTTTGGAAGATTGTGTCAAGTTGATAGGTGGAAAAATTGAGTTTTTGAGGCATTGAAGGACACAAGGTTCCTTCTGCCCCAATCGGAAATGATAGCAAGGTCTGAGGTTAAGCGTTCTGCAGCCTCCAGTCTGGAGTCGTGTACTTCCTGTTGAGAGGGTCTTCTATTGAAAGAAGTTGAATAATGCAGAGTGGAGTCGTCGGCGTATGAGTGGACAGGACAGTTTGTTATGGAAAGAAGATCATTGATGAATAACAGGAAGAGAGTGGGTGATAGGACAGAGCCCTGTGGAACGCCACTGTTGATAGGTTTAGGGGAAGAGCAGTGACCGTCTACCACCGCAGAGATAGAACGGCCGGAAAGGAAACTGGAGATAAAGGAACAGAGAGAGGGATAGAATCCGAAAGAGGGCAGTTTAGGAAGCAAAGACTGGTGCCAGACTCTATCGAAGGCTTTCGATATGTCTAGCGCAACAGAGAAAGTTTCACCGATACGGCTAAGAGAGGATGACCAAGAGTCAGTTAAGAGAGCAAGAAGATCGCCAATAGAACGCCCCTTGCGGAATCCGTACTGGCGATCAGATAGAAGGTTAGAAGTGGAAAGGTGCTTTTGAATCTTCCGGTTAAGGATTGATTCAAAAGCTTTAGATAGACAGGAAAGTAAAGCTATAGGGCGATAGTTTGAGGGATTGTAACGGTCACCCTTCTTAGGCACAGGCTGTACAAAGGCATACTTCCAGCAGGAAGGAAAGATAGATGTTGATAGGCGGAGACGAAAGAGTTTGACCAGGCAGGGTGTCAGCACAAAAGCACGGTTTTTAAGGACAATAGGAGGCACTCCATCAGGTCCATAAGCCTTCTGAGAGTTGAGGCCAGAGAGGGCATAGAAAACATCATTTGGAAGAATCTTAATAACAGTCATAAAGGAGTCAGAGAGGGATGAGTAGGAGGAATATGCCCAGAATCGTCCAGGGTGGAGTTCTTACAGAAAGTTTGAGCTTTCAGCTTTAGAGACAGATGAGACGGCAGTGCTGCCGTCAGGGTTAAGGAGAGGAGGGAAAGAGGAAGAAGTGAAATTGGAGGAGATATTTTTGGCTAGATGCCAGAAGTCACGGGAAGAATTAGAAGCAGCAAGGTGTTGACATTTTCTATTAATGAAAGAAGTTTTGGTAAGTCGGAGAATAGATTTGGCACGATTCCAGGCTGAAATGTAAATATCAAAGTTAGCGGGAGTTCGAAGGCTCTGGAACCTTTTGTGAGCTGCCTCTTTATCTTTTAAAGCACGAGAACAAGCATGATTAAACCAAAGCTTTTTTGCATGAGAAAGTACGTGGAATGTATGCCTCCATTCCAGAGACAATCACCTCTGTGATGCGCTGAGCACACACAGAGGGGTCTCTCTCCTGGAAGCAGTAATCATTCCACGGGAAATCGGAGAAGTACATTCTCAGGTCGTCCCACCGAGCTGAAGCAAAATGCCAGAAGCATCGCCTCTTCGGTGGGTCCAGAGGATTGCAGATTACGAAACTTATGCTAAGATGAAAAATATTATGGAGGTATTAAATATTACTGCATGTAAACGAAATATAACAACAGAAATAATAGACATGATAAAAGTGATGAATAAATACTGGAACATGAAACAAATGATAGATGAACGCAAAGAAGTAACTAGGTAAGGGACGTGAGAAATCAGTTACTATAGGAAGAAGAGAAATATAACAAATGAAGGAATCAACATATGAAGAGACGAAAGAAGCAAAGAAGGGCTGAAGAGTTAAGAAAAATAAGGATGGTGTGTGTGTGTGTGTGTGTGTGTATGTGTGTGTGTGTGTGTGTGTGTGTGTGTGTGTGTGTGTGTGTGTGTGTGTGTGTGTGTGTGTGTGTGTGTGTGTGTGTGTGTTCAAGGTCACGCATGTATGGCACTTCACGATGCCCTCATGTTAACAGCACCTCCACCACCACCGTCATCACCATTATCACTATCCCAACGGCAATGATCCTGTCCACAAGTACCACCATTACGATACTAACACTAGCACCATATTTAGCACCACCATTACAACTGCCTGCAACAACCACTCCCACCATCACCACCTCCACAACAACCTCTACATCAAATACAGAAGAGGCAATAAGATCACACGAGAGAGAGGTAGATAAACAGATGTAAGGGAGAGACAGAGGGAGGTATGCAAACGATACTCCTTCCTATTCAACCACATACTACACCCTCTTTCCCCTTCTCCCCCTTACCTCACACTCACTCACCTCACTCACTCACTCACGACCTCATCATGTCAGTCCTCCTCCTCTACCGTCCACTACCCACACACCCACACACTACCCATCGTCCTCCTATGCAACCCAGGCCTCCTCCCCTCCCCTACATAGACCAAGTCACTCACCCCCTTCCTCCTACCATGCCCAGGCCGCCCGCAGCCGCCCGTCGCCCCTCGGCTTATCACTATGAAGCACTCTGATGGACGGGCTGTCGGAGATGAAGCCTGTAAATCCGCGCCCACTTGAGTACCATTACGAGCCCGCCCGGAGAGCCTGATAGTGGGTGAGGGTGAGGCAAGGAGGCGGGGGCGTGGTGGAGGGTCGAGGCGAGGCTAAGGAGGAAGGAGGGATGAGATGCACGCTGAGAGGAGGAAAGGGAGAAAGGGAGATGTAGAGGGAGGCTAAGGAGGAAGAGGAAGTCTGAGGTGAGCGTAGGAAAGAAAAGTGAAGAGATGGGATTTAAAGGGTAAGGAGAGATGGGGGATAAGATGCACGAAGGGGGAGGAAAGGAAGGAGGGATACTGACGGTGGCTGGGGACAGAGGAGGGTTGAGATGAGCGTTGGGAAACATTGGGAAGGAAAGGGAAGGAAAAGGAACGTCAAAGATATAGAGAACGGGGAAAAGTGAAGGAAGAGAAGTGACAAGGCAAGGGAAGGAAAATGAATGGGAAGTATATAGAGAACGGGAAAAGGTGAGGGGAAAAGAAGCGAAGGAACAGAAGAGACTGAACATCAAAACCAAGGACAAGATGAGGTAAAGAGGACGGAGAAAATGTATATCTGAGATTGATGAAGAGTAAGAGGCGCAAAGACAGGAAAAAAACAGGACAGTAATGCCAAGAGTGAAGGGAAGTAAAATAGACAAAGTGAAGTCATAGAGGATCATTCTGTAGCCGCCACGTTGAAGAGCAAACCGTAAAGTGAAAAGAAAAAGACATATCTCTACTGAGGCAGCAAGATGATCACCGTCGCTGCCTCAGGTCGTCGAGGCACTTAATAACATGGGCGACAAACATCCTGAAGATAACTAACAACTTGGATCTAATCAGAATCAAATCCAACTAAGCCTCTTGCGAATGAGGAGAAAGTGTACCTTAGTAAAAAAAATCCGTGACGAGTAGGCCTGTACAAAGTGAGGAAGGAGGCCGCAGCTCTCCCGGCCTGTCTCTCGAGGGGCCGCCGTAACAGGGCCTCCGGCAGTAAACAAGATACCGCAAGACGTTTCCCTTAAGCATCTGATAACCTCTGCGGCCTCCACTCTCCCGCCTCGCCTTCCCTGCAACAACGGCGGAGTGGCGCTCTCCCTCCGCCAGGCACTGAGGCTCGATGGGTGAGGGCCGCGCCGGAGTGCCAGTGCCAGGCGGAGGGCGGAGTAAACAAAGGGGAAGGAAGACAATGGGAGGGGCTGTTCGAGGGGAGAGGGAATGACGGCCGGACAGATATAGGCTGCCAATGAAGGCCACCAAAAAAAATATATATGGCGGGCTTCATTAAGGACCGAGTGCCGTGTTGGTGGTCTGGCGCGACGGGCCGGACTTCGAAGGTTGTCTTTGTTTTATTAAATACAGTTTCTCTTGCGTTTTTTCTTATAAAATTCAATTATATTATTCTGGCGATTATTTTTTATTGCAAATTAAACCAAGAACAACAATATCCCCAGATCTCTCTCTCTCTCTCTCTCTCTCTCTCTCTCTCTCTCTCTCTCTCTCTCTCTCTCTCTCTCTCTCTCTCTCTCTCTCTCTCTCTCTCTCTCTCTCTCTCTCTCTCTCTCTCTCTCTCTCTCTCTCTCTCTCTCTCTCTCTCTCTCTCTCTCTCTCTCTCTCTCTCTCTCTCTCTCTCTCTCTCTCTCTCTCTCTCTCTCTCTCTCTCTCTCTCTCTCTCTCTCTCTCTCTCTCTCTCTCTCTCTCTCTCTCTCTCTTCACCCTAATTTAACTCTGACCAATTTCGGGACACCAATCTATACTATGTCATGCCACCCTCATTACCTGCTTCTCGGGCGTTTGTGTACCTTTCGCACCTTGCTTCTCTCTCGCTCTCCCTCTCCCTCTCCCTCTCTCTCTCTCTCTCTCTCGTCATCCTTTCACGCTGGCTGCCCGTCCTCCTTTCCACGCTATCCAGGCATATCATTAGCGCCATTGCCTCCTCTTCATCCCTTTCTCTCGCTGCCGCTGCTGCTTCTCCCTCCTGTCACACTTACCTAATCCCTCCCTCGCACTACCTCCATGGTCACCTGTCCCTCCCCTCCCCTCCCTCTTACCTCTCCCTCTCTCCTCCCTCCTCCTTTTCCTCGCTTCGGTACATGCTTATAGTCGTAGGAGAGCATTGTTCCCCCTCCCTCACACTACCTGGCCTTGTCTCTCTCCTCACCTTTTCTCTATACCTTTTTCCTCCATTCCTGTCGTAGAAGAGCACAGGTTCCACTCTCTCACACTACCTTGTCTCCTTTATCCCTCCCCTCCCCTTTCTCTCCACCTCCCTCCTGCACACGTTCCCCTCCCTCACACTACCTAGTCATCTTGTCCCTCCCCTCCCCCTCTCCCTCCACCTCCCTCACATTACCTAATCTCCTTTCCCTTCCCCTTTCCCTCCACCTCCCTCTTGCCTACCGTACATGCCCCTCCCAGCCAGCCGCAGGAGAGCACAGCATCACATTTAGCATGACACTCGGAGTTGTCTCGCCGTCCACGATATGCGGCGGGATAATGGACCCTAATTGGAAGGTGATGATGACGGTGATGATGATGCAGGCCCCGGGGGTAAGCACTGGCATTACGGCCTCATTATATAATGTCACCGATCATTTTCCCTGATGGTAAAGAGACGCAAATTTCACGTGTTGATGAATATCCAAGATTACGCCTGATTTATTACGGAATCATCGGACACACGCTCGTTTGTTTGCACATGAGTTACTTTTATCATAGAAAGCCGTTGTTGTTTTACGTGTTTACGGCTTAGGCTGGTGGGGGAGGGGGGGGGGCGTGAGGAGGGGCAAAGGGCCTGGTGTTCATTGTATGTGTGTGTTGGTGGTGCTGATACGCCTGTGATGTTCTCCGTGTGTAAGGGGGTGGAGGGGGGAGGAAGCGGTGAGGACGCGGACGGCTGCCATGAACACCCCTAAAGATGATCGGACCTCGTGCAGATAACGTTATGATGAGATTTTATTTTTCTACATGTTCTCTTTGATTATTACTATTTTTCACGTGTTCTTTTTACTACGAATTTCCCTTATTTCTTTCCTACTCTCTTATTATTCTTATTATTTTCTCCTTTTTCATATTCTTTGATGGGTTTTTTTGCTTTTTATCATTATTATTTTCTTCTTTTTCGTACTCTGATTTTTTTCCGATTTTATCATAATTATTACCACCACCATCATCATCCTTCCCATTATCGTCATCATCATAAAGAACTGATAAGAGCTCTGTACCACCACAATCACCACCACCACCACCACCACCACCACCGCCACAACCATAGCCCCACCCCTCCAAACGTATCACTTAATCAAATGCAAACTTCTCCATGTATACAAGCAAACATATCTTTACATCAACAGTCCTATCAGCATCACTCAATCTTAGTCAACATAATCAGCATGTACCATCACTGCGGCCACGACCGTCACCACTGCAACAACATCAACGAAAAGAATACGATATGAGGAACATCCGAAGTGTAAGGACATCACCACCACCATCACCACCACCACCAAAAACATCAACAACAACACTACATCATCATCATTATCATCATCGTCGTCCATACCGTCACTAACACTAAAGTAACAAAAACACCCACTGAAACACCACACCACCAACACCAACATCAAACCATCAACCAGTGACAAACAAAACAGCACACCCCAGCGTCATCACATCACACCACCAAACATCAACGCCAGCACCAGCACCACCACGTCGTCACCTCACCCGTCACCCTTCAGCCACGCTCGAGGACCCGCCTCCGCTAAACCACCACCAACAGCCACCGCCGCCGCCGACGTCGCCCCTGTTTGACCGCCTGCATGTGTGTGTCGCCGTGGCTGCTGGCGTCACGTGGGTAATGATGGTGGACAGTGGCACTCCTCCCAACATGCAAATTACACAAGATGATGGAGTCGGGAGCTTGGCGCAAACACGGCATGACAGATTTGTGTTGGGCTCTGATGCGAGTAACACTGTGTTCTGGGAGGGGGCTGTGGGGAGGGAGGGAATGGAGGGGGAGGGGGGTAAGGAGGTAGGGGGGGAGGAGAACAAGGACAGAGGAAGGGGAGAGTGTAGCAAACTGCGTGCTGAGGAGGTTGTGAGGATGAAGGGGATGGTGAAGGACAGGGACGACATCTCTGTCTGAAGGGAGGAAAGACGTTGATGTTGTTGATTATGGTGGTGATGGTGGTGGTGGTGGTGGTGGTGCCGATGTTGCTGTTGGTGGTGGTGAGGGGAGTGGCAGGGCAGCAGGCGGCGGCAATGGTAAATGTGATGTTGTGATGAATGATCTTGTTGATGGCGGCCGAGTGTGTGTGTGTGTGTGTGTGTGTGTGTGTGTGTGTGTGTGTGTGTGTGTGTGTGTGTGTGTGTGTGTGTGTGTGTGTGTGTGTGTGTGTGTGTGTGTGTGTGTGTGTGTGTGTGTGTGTGTGTGTGTGTGTGTGTGTGTGTGTGTGTGTCAGCACCTGCTGATACGGTCGGTAATTTTCTAAAGTAAACAGAGCTATGTATGTGTGTTTCTCTGTTTGTTTGTATGTATGTGTGAGTATATATATATATATATATATATATATATATATATATATATATATATATATATATATATATATATATATATATATATATATATATATATATATATATATATATATATATATATATATATATATATATATATATATATATATATATATATATATATATATATATATATATATATATATATATATATATATATATATATATATATATTATATGTAGGTTTGTCAACATAATTATTAAACATGAAAAGTATCGTATCCTCACATACTTCACACGAAAGGTTTCATCAGCGTTTCATGGGCACTCATATCCACCATATAAGCAGTAATAGTGTGCAATAAAGTTCAGTTTCCAGTTCAAGCATACTAATGGCAGGGCGTGAGGCGCGCTGAGGCTTATTCTACAAGTGTCGTCCAATCACGTGGTCGCCAGGTGGAGCAGCAATCCTCCCTGCCACAAGAGTGTCCGCGCTGCCCCGCTCATAGTGATGGCGAATAATTGTGGAGCGGTTGCGTGCTCATGGTGATAGAGAATAATGAACGAAGATTGCATAGCCTTCAGTGTGTGCCTTCATTCCAGCCGTGTGAGGACATTGTTGTTGCGAGCTGGGCGTTTCGCAGCCCGGCTCAGTAGCAGGGGGTGTTCCAAAAACCATCACGCAGCCACACAAGTGTCAATGGCGTTGGGAGAAGAGCAGGGTTAGTAGGCCCCACACGTGTTGGGTCTGATGCCTCCATGTGTATCGGGGTGACGGACGGGAGGCGGCTGTGGCGGCGAAACGTACCACGGTAGGCGGTCTGGAAGTCTGGCCTGGCGGGGGCGGGGACCCAGTCAGTCACACCTGCACCAGCGCGGGACAAGCAGATGTGAACAGTGGCAAATATTTATTGAGGGACAGACTCAGTCCGTTTGTCACGTCATTCCAACACCTGTGAGGACACCTGTACGAGGAGAGGGAGACGAACAGACGAATTGTTCCCGGCCTTACATGGAATAACAGAAACATTAGAATAACAAGTGAGGTCTTCCTCCTCTTGCAAATCCTTCGCCTCCCCCTCTTCCTCTTCCTCCTCCTTCTCCCCTTCTTCTTCATCTTCATCTTCTTCTTCTTCTTTTTCTTTTTCTTTTTCTTATTCTTATTCTTATTCTTTTTCTTTTTCTTTTTCTTTTTCTTCTTCGCCTTTTATCTTCTTCTTCTTCTTTTTCTTCTTCTTCTTCTTCTTCTTCTTATTATTATTATTATTATTATTATTATTATTATTATTATTATTATTATTATTATTATTATTATTATTATTATTATTATTATTATTATTATTATTATTATTATTATTATTATTATTATTATTATTATTATTATTATTGTTATTATTATTATTATTATACGTCTTATAAGTACTTTTATTACTATTATCATTATTATTATATCACTATTATTTCAGAATCGATTGACACAGTGGAAAAAAAAAGGTCGGTGATCTGATCTGCTTGTGGGAGGATCAGGAAACGTCACGGTGACGGTGACGCTGCAGTCGATGGTGAGTTGGTGACACAAGTGTTGATGGCAAGGTCCTGGAGGTGGAAAGGTTCATTGTATTGCACTAGCAGGACGAAGGTGTCGGAGCGAAGCAGGTCACCATAGAGAGCAAGTTTGTGTGCCGCGGGGCATTTGGGAAGTGTGTGAAGGCCAGTGAGGGTGACAGTAACAGCAGGGCCTTCTACTGATCGCTGATTATGATGCGTACTTTGGAATCGGAAGAGAGGTACAGCAGCGGTGATTAGAAATTTGGGAAGAGTGTGTGAAAGCCAGTGGGGGTGACAGTAATAACAGAGCCTTCTACTGATCGCTGTTTATGATGTGTACTTTGGAATCGTAAAAGAGAGGAACAGCAATGGTGATTTGAAATTTTGTTATGTATTTCTTTGAAGGCCTGGGAGCACGATGAGGCGCACTATAACTTAAGGTAACCATGCAGCGTCGTGTACAAACGTTATGGTAATGTCGCAGAGGTCGATTCCCTTCCACGTTCATCTGGATTCGTACCACTCACACATCGCACACAACCTCGTCGCATAACAAACAAAAAAACAAAAAAATAAAACATTGAAAAAAACAACAACAATCTGAACACATTCCCAGCGTCGGGCTCGGAGGTACATAATAATATTCACTAATCTACCGGAGTGACTGACGGAGACTAACCAAATCATCAGGACACGCCGGAGCGGAATATTGCGATTGACTATTTTCCAGCAAACCTATCGGGGCTGAAAACGCGGCTCTTATGTGTGTCCTGAAAGGGAGGTGTTTGGAAATTCTACGGCCTCAGCACCGCACCGACTCCCTCCTCAGGCGCTGGACGGAAAAGTGTGTGAATAAACTTTTCCAGCTGAAGTTCGTCTCTTTTTTGGCCACACGTATCTGTTTTATCTTATAGGAGCAGTGCTTAGCGGGCTTTTTTTTTTTGTTATGTTTGTACTTTTGCCTTTGAGCTGCTTTCTTTACCTTAAAAAATAATTAGCAGGGTATGTTCGCTAATTAGTACGCATAATCCAAGCACTGAAGAAATATTACCAAGGAAAACTGAACTGCGATGTAGAGAAATAAACAGTTACGAAAATAATGATTGAAAATTCTTTATAACGTGGACAGTATATTTTCTTAGGCCTCAGCTCTATAATTTTCAGAGTATGCTATTTTCTGGCACGAGTTCTACATGGAATAGTAAGAACGAACTGCCGAAATTCTTTATATCCTCTGTAGCATAAAGTCATCGCCGCGTTTACTCTAAATACAAATGTCTCCCCTTAGTTTTCCTCCCTATGTCTGAGTTTCTATCTTACGCCCATGCCACCAATGCCATCTAACGCCAGAGCATTGCAGAATTTTTTTTTATTTTTTATGAATCCTTCGTGTTCCGGGAATCAGGGTTCTGCGTTCAGGTGTCTTTTTATGCAGGAAAACCTTCTAATGTTAATCCCCAATGATGACAGGAATGAGCTGATTAATGTTTGACTTTTGTTCCACGACTCTCTCTTTCCCTTTCAATCAATCTATCTATCTATCTGTCTATCTATCTCTGTGTATCTATAACTATATATCTATCCATTTATCTCTATATTTGTCTATATCTATCTATCTGTTTATCTATCTATCTATCTATATTTTTTTTCAAACATACTGCTATCTGTCTAATATAGTTTTGTATTATAAGACATTTAACCTCCTAAGAACACATACTTAACAAGGCTTTCGTAGTTGTGGGCATTTCCAGTAGTAGTTTTATGAAATTGATGGTAGTTTGACGCTTCCTCTGTACCGTGAACCTGAAGGAACACTCATTAGAAACCGACTGACCCCCTCTTTGACCTTTAGAAATAGCTGACGTGAGAAGCGAAAGTGTCTTATTATATCGGCCATCATCATCAAATGGTCTGCTACAATGCAACGTCCTGCGCGTACCCAAACAAACCAAACCATGAAGTAACACAAGGGAAAACATACTAAAAAGGAAAGATCTGACTAACGAAACACGCTTGCAGAGGTAGCCAGGTGTTCTCAAGTCCCCAGGTATTCGGTCAGTTGTGCGAGAAGCCGGTCACTCAGTATAATAACCTTAAAAAATAAACACAAACCCAAAAGAGGTAAAAAGACAAATGAATGAAGAAATAAATTAATGTCAGGCAGGAGAAACACTCACCTCATCATGGCGGGGTCTGCTTAGTGCGTCTGAAAGGAAAATAACATGAAATTAATATAGAAAATTACATAAAACCGATACTTTCAACGGATGTATTGCTTTGTTATCTTCCGCATCATTATATACATATACATTATCTCTCTCTCTCTCTCTCTCTCTCTCTCTCTCTCTCTCTCTCTCTCTCTCTCTCTCTCTCTCTCTCTCTCTCTCTCTCTCTCTCTCTCTCTCTCTCTCTCTCTCTCTCTCTCTCTCTCTCTCTCTCTCTCTCTCTCTCAGGGGTGGGGGTATTGTATTAACCAATCAAGGTATAACACACGAAAAACACACACATTCAAAAAGGTAAAAGGCAAATAAATTAACACAGGTGAGTGAGCAGGTGGAGCGTCCTTATAGGTAGGCCGCGGAGGGTTGGAGTGAATGAGTGAGTGAGTGAGTGAGGGTGACGGGGTCCTTTCTCCTCGTCACCTGTCGCCTCGTGTCCACTTGTGTACGTGTGGGACCACTCCTCTGTCTCTCTATCTGACGGGGCATCGTATTCTTCACGAGTCGCCTGTCTGTCTGCCTGTTAACTGATGGACTGTCTCACTCCTCACTTGACAGACGCCGCCCGCCGCTCCTGTCCCACCCGACTGATCACACACTCTTGCTCGTTAGGGAATAGGCCCACTGAAGTTGGTTCTTTTACCACATCACTTCCCTCTTGAGAGTTTTGTTTTTTTCATACATCTTCTTCGGTTTTCCCTGCTTTTCCAGAAAGTCTTGGTGCATGGGGGCTATTGACCTCACTCATTTCATCAACAAAGAGCCCATTAGTGATATATTTTTTTATAATACACCACATCCTTCCTTTTAATGTTACTCTTTACAACTCTAATTGCCTTTCCCAGCTTTTATAGAAAACATCATCTCTAGGAATTACTGATTATACAACTCGTCATTAGTGGTTAGTCATGAGGCGCTGGGTTTTCGTAATACATCACGTTCCTCCCTTCAACGTTACTCTTTCATGCCTCTATTTCTTTCAAAGTCTTCCAGAAAATGTTTAGCTTATAGGGAATACTGACCTCTCTCTTCGTCGTCCGTGGTCAGTGAACAGTCTTTTAACGTTATGTTGTAATATATCACTTCCCTTCTATAAGTGTTATTTTTGCACACTCGGTTTTTCCCCGATCCTCCAGAAAACACTTAAGGCTATAGAAAACAACTCACGATAAGCGCGAGAGAGTTTGCGAAGCGTGAAGTCTTCTGAGTTATACCGGTGTTGCAAACTGCGAAAAAAAAGCGTCTCAGATTTACGGCCGTGAGATAATTGATGGCGAGGTGTCGAGGAACCATTCGTAATCACTTTACACTCAGGGAGTTTCAGGCACTGCCAACAACGAAGCGCGAGGAGCGGGATGAGTTTTCACCGCCTCAGTATTCATTTAGATAAAATATTGGGATTTATCCCAAGAACTGTCACTGAACAAAATATAATGATTCACACGGCGCCTTCAAAACAACAGACAAAAGTAATCTCCTACATTTTCCTCCTCCTCTTCCTCCTCCTCCAGCCAGCCTCACGTCGTGATCAAGCGCGTGAACCATTGAAAATGTGTTGAGATTTTCGCGCAAAGTGTCTGATTGCTGATATAAGTATAGGCTGCGGCGAGGCGTTTGGAAATGTCAGATACTTTGCAACGCTGTTTACTTTGCCTCGGCGGGGCGGGGCGGAGCGGGGCGTCGGCCGGACCCCTCATTGCTCCCCTTCCCCCACACCTCCCGCACACCTGTCCACTGTGCGGGGCCCCAGCATGTCGCCCACTGCTAAAAACAATCATGTTTCCCGGAGAAAATACTTTAACACTGAAAAAAATACATAAAAGTCTCTCACTAAAACGAAACCTGAATCTGCGGCGAACCAAAGGATGAGAAACATGTATTTTCAAAAATGTGGATTTAAAAAAAGTAGTTGTGAATTTACTTACAATTTGATTGTTTCTTACATTTTATATTCTAAACACATGGTGAATATAGATTATACAGACAAATATGAGCTTTATATTAGTTGTCGTGTCATTCTTGAAATGAAAATTTTATTGAACGGCCATACGTTTTCTTTATAAGGAAAAACTTTCCCATAACTTTGTGTGTTAAACAGCCAGAAAAAGACACTACATTAGTAGGTCCGTTTGGCGGCGGTCACTCACGCGCCGCTGCTCGCCGGCACCAGCGGGACGGCCGAGCACACCGGCCTCTTCTTGCCGCGCCCGCCCGCACCGACAACGGCAAAAAAGGGAATTCGCAGGCCGCTGGTTCCTTATGGCGGTCCTTGGCGTCACGGGTCCAACGAGGAGGCCGGAGGGAAGGCATCACTCAGCCGCCCTCTGCCTCGGGAAGACTGGCTGGCAGCGACCTGGCCGTCAAGTGTTGAAAAGTCATGCTGACCCCATAGCTCTCGCGCCGGAGTTATTGGGAGACACACAAAAAGAGACTTTATGTGGTCGTTAACATGCAGGACCTTACGAGTAATGACCCGCCGCGGCCAAGCAGAACGGACCACGCCGCCGTCGTCACTCCGGCAGCCACCGAGATCGAGCAAGCTTTCTCCATCAAGGGATCAGTTGGCGAGTTTTTGCCGAGCACTCACCCACACGCTTATTAGAGTGCAGCTGCCAGCATTAAGGCCACAGACGTAAACTCGGTCGACCATCACATCTGGGGCTGGCCGATGGTTGTTTTAATCAGTCACTTAAATGAAACGTTGGGACAGGATGCACTTGTCCAACGAGCCTCAGTCCGCTAGGAAGAAGAATATCTCCTCAAGGCAACACGGTTCTGGGAATATTCAGTATTGTGATGAGGTGCTTAGTGCTTCCATAAACTATCTGAAACTCGACCCCTTCAAGGCTGTGCGTGATAGGTCGCGAGAGGAACATCAAATATATATGAATAAGCTGCCCACACCGATTTCTTGCCCTCCCACACTCGATAGGGCTCTAACTTATATCTTGAGAGTGTACAAATAGAATAAAATGTTGGTTAGCACACTCTTCACTCAATCTTCTCTCGGGAAATACAAAAGCAATAATAATAAACACACACACGCAGGCAAGGAAGACAGACTACCCGCGGCACATCCCCAAAGGTCAGGAAAAATACTGTTACCGAGACTGAGATTTATGACCCGCTCACTCTCCGCCGGCCACGATCTCCATGTACACAATAACTTAACGAATAAAAGCAACGAAAAAAAGGACAAATAATAATAAATAGGACACCGAGGAAAAAAACAAACACACGAAAAAGAGTAATGATAAAACTTCGACTTTCCGACACGCCAGATGCCGCAAAAAAGGATTTCTATTCGGCAAAGCGTAACGAAGCACGGGGAGGAGAGTCACCGCCCCCTCTACCTGGCTTCCTTCCCTCAAATGTTTCCTCGTGGACTGAGTCGGAGTGAGTGTTAGGGCGAAGACGCACTTGAAAATTAGTTTGTTTTTCGTTTCCTTTCCTTTCTCTATTTTCTTTCTATCTATGTGTTTACGTATCTACCAATCTATTTATCTATCTGCCTATATCTATTTACTTTTCTCTATTTCTATTTGTATATATCTATCTATCTAATACTCTCTCTCTCTCTCTCTCTCTCTCTCTCTCTCTCTCTCTCTCTCTCTCTCTCTCTCTCTCTCTCTCTCTCTCTCTCTCTCTATCTCTCTCTCTCTCTCTCTCTCTCTCTCTCTCTCTCTCTCTCTCTCTCTCTCTCTCTCTCTCTCTCTCTCTCTCTCTCTCTCTCTCTCTTCTTTTTATTAGTTTATTTACCCTATTTATATATTTGTCTATCTGACAATCTACTATTTAGCTAACATTTTCCTCCCTCTATATCTATCTATCAATACACTTATCTAGCTACATTTTTTCCTTTTCTTTTTATGTTCGTGTGTGGGTGTGTGGTGGGGGGTACAGGCACGCCATCCGTAGGTGAGTCTCAGGTGCCAGGTGTGTGCCCGTCCCCTTCCTGGCCCCGACGGCTCTAGGCGGCCGGAGAAACAAAGCGGCCAAGCCACCCGCGCTATCAATTGGACGGATCACACGTTCAAGTGATTTCCAATAATTCCGCTTCAGCCATTACACAGATTCATCCAGTCACCTCCAACCAGTGATAATCTACGGAGCTATTCACTGGAAGAAGAAGATGAGGAAGAAGAAGAAAAGGAAGAAGAAGAAGAGAAAGAAGGGAAAGAAGATGAAGGAGAAGGAGGAGAAGGAAAATAAAAAGAAGAAGAAGAAGAAGAAGAAGAAGAAGAAGAAGAAGAAGAAGAAGAAGAAGAAGAAGATGAAAAAGAAGGACAGTGTATGTGTGTGTGTGTGTGTGTGTGTGTGTGTGTGTGTGTGTGTGTGTGTGTGTGTGTGTGTTGACGCGGTGCCCGGAGAGATAAGGCATGTCGGTACCAATATGTCCATGATGTTGAAAAGGTGATCTGATCCCGCCGCAAGTGTCTGGAGGGGGAGGCGACGATGTGGGGTCGCCGCTGGGCCTTTACAAGCCTCGTCGAGTGGTCGTCCTTTTCCTTCGCTCCTTTTTGGGCGTCAGGGGGAGACACAGAGTAGGGAGACGGACAGCTCGGGAGATGGACTGGATAATATTGTAATCTCCGAGGAAATGATGACTTTGACGTCTCCCTGATCACATACTTCTGCCTTCAACATTATGCCTGGTGTGTTTGTGTATCTGATCACGTGCTGGACTCGTGATCACCAGCCAATACCATCCCGGAGAGAGACTGAGCTCGTTAGCCAATCTATGTGTAAAGCTGGGACCTCATAACCCGTTCCCCCCATCTCCCTTGCCCAAAGGAGGACCGTAACTGCTTCTTGTCAGCTGAAAAAAACTTTTGGCCTGAGCATGGCAGAGGCACACAACCACTGCACCACGGGAGCTGTTTGTTTGTTTGTATTTGTGTATGATGAGAGAGAGAGAGAGAGAGAGAGAGAGAGAGAGAGAGAGAGAGAGAGAGAGAGAGAGAGAGAGAGAGAGAGAGAGAGAGAGAGAGAGAGAGAGAGAGAGAGAGAGAGAGAGAGAGAGAGAGAGAGAGAGAGAGAGAGAGAGAGAGAGAGAGAGAGAGAGAGAGAGAGAGAGAGAAAACATAAGAACATAAGAACATAAGAACGCAGGAGTCTACAAGAGGCCGGTAGGCCTGTACGAGGCAGCTCCTTTGACCCTAAGCTCCCGTGTATCTAACCCCCACCTAATATCGCTGTCCATGAATTTATCTAGTCTATTTTTGAATGTGACAATTGTATCAGCACTCACCACGTGACTGCTAAGCCTATTCCACTCATCCACCACCCTGTTTGTAAACCAATTTTTGCCTGTGTCCCTGCTGAATCTGAATTTATCCAGTTTAAACCCATTACTTCGTGTCCTACCCGGTTCTGAGAGAGAGAGGAGACAGACAGACAGACAGACAGACAGACAGACAGACAGACGGGCAGACAGACAGACAGACAGGGAGAAAGACAGACAGAGACAGAAAGAGATGAGGATGGGATGGAGGGGGGAGTGGAGCTAGAAAGAGAGCAGGGGTGAATGGGGTCTGGTATGAAACTCAATGACAGCGGAGGTGAGAGTTCGCGATGGAAATTTTCACCTCACTCGTCACTGCCTCCTGAGTAAGCCGCGTGAAGCTCCTCCCTCGACAAGGTAATGGGCGAGATGGATGGTGCGGGGCCGGGCGGGGCTGGGCGAAGCGGGGCGGGGCGAGGCAGAGCAGGGAGATGGGAGAAGGCGAGGCAGGGAATGGGGCATGAGAGAGAAAGAGAGGGAGAGAGAGACCGAGAAGTAGAGAGGGTGAAGAGAGAGAAAGGGAACGGAGGCGAGGTGTTGAAGGTTATGTGAGACAGAACGGGAGTATTGGAGAGAGATGTTCAAGGTTTGTGTGTGAAGGAGGTTTGGTTTCGAGAGGAGGGTTAAAAGAAGCTGTACTAAGGATGGGGGTAGGCGGGAAAGCGGGGGTGGGGGAAAGGCCTTAACTTGGTGGGTTCATGGCAGGAGGAGCTGTGAGGGAAGTGGGTACCTTAGCTAAGTCACCCCTGGCAGCACCATTCGCTTTCCGTTCACAGCTTGTATTTTTGTCGTGGGCCCCCCCCCCCCCCGCCACCCCCTCCCGCCAAGTCTCTCCCACCTCTACCTCGCTATCAACACCTTCCCTCATCTTGGAACCTCGAAGTGTAGCACGTAAGGGATTATACGTTTTCCTGTTTATTTGTTTGATTATTTTTTTTGTTTGTTTCTTGCACTATTTGTCTGTCAATATCCTAATCTATTTTCTTTTTTTGTTAACATAGTTACTGTTTTTTTCTTGTTCGTATTGTTGTTGCCATTGCAGTAGTAGTAGTAATAATAAAAGTAGTAGATATAGTAGATGTTGTTGCTGTTGTAGTTGGTTGTGATTATTGTGACGAAGAAGAAAGACGATAATGGCAATGAGAGATGATTATGATGATGATGATCATGATGGGGCTGATGACACAAACAACCTTTTTCATTTTACGTTTCGGCCTATGGTGCCGGTGGGTTTTCTTGGTGGGGCCTGATGGTCGACCCCAGCCCGTTATGGCGAAGGCAAGTGTTTATAATGGCGCCATATTGCTTGGCCCATACTGCCCAAGGAGCTCATCTTTGAGCCTCTCTTTTAGAGAGAGAGTCTAGAGTCCGGGTTGATAGGTGGTCTTCAGGACAACATGTGGGTAGCCTTAGGCCACTCGGCGAAGACGGCCACTCGGTGATGACGATGCTACAGTTCACGTCCGCAAGTCTTTTTTTTTTTAAGTTAGTGTTGGTAAAAGTGGTACAAGCGTTTTAGATGCTCGTGATAATGGAAGAACGAAGCAAGTAAGGGAACGCATCCACAAAAGGCAAGAAAAGGAACATGGTGGTGATGATATTGGTGGTTGTAGCGGTGGTGGCGGTGGTGGTGGTGGTGATTGTAATGGTGGTCACTAAGGTCCAAATTCAGAATCAGTCAAACAAAACTCGCCAATCAAAACAAAGAAAAAAAAACCACAGACAGTAAACACCAAAACGAACAAAAATAAATACTACGATCAACTAAACGGAAAACATACAATATAGAGACGACTAAGAAGGACCAGCCGAGCACCTTCAACTGGCGGACGTGTTGGAGACCACTGGGCACATCCCTCTAATTACGGGGGAGCGCACATTGTATTTAACCAGAGGCAATTAGAGCACTTGCATTGCGCCAACTGCCTCTGCCAGCTTTTAAGAGATATAAGAGATAGCCTTAGCGATGAGGCCGCGATAGCCGAGTTAGCACTCCATAATTACAACAGCTTATAACTAATGATGAAAATACTGGAGCACTCTGCCTCTTAAGATGACTGTAAATTCTTTGTTATTGTTGAGTGAAGGCATTAGGGTCCGAACAAAAGGTCGTTACCGGATCATTAAGGACCAGCATGCAGCAGCTCCACCCCGCCCCGTTCCGCCTCACCCGTCCTGCTCCGTCCCCGTCTCCGTTCTCATCCCCGTTCCCACCCCGTCCCACTCCAATTTCGCCTTGCCCGCCCGTCTATTCACATGCCCCGTCTCCGCCCCGCCCCGTTGCTTCCACCCCACTAGACCATGTCACTGATATTTCTTAGATTTTTTACCAAGACAAGACGTTGAATTTCCGAGGTAAATCTGCCTTTCTGTGGATCATGCCCCAACCCGGCGGCCAGGGCATAAGAAAAGAAAAAAAAGTTGCTTCATGAGGGGTATAGCGATGCCCTGTGGCTTAGGGGTTGAGGGCTGGAGTAGTCGCTGATGAGGAGGCAGGAAATCGAGAAAGTCAAATCAAGGGGCAAGAACATATGAGCTGAAGAAAGAAAGATTAGGTACGACATGAGAGGAAGAAATGGTTGCGGAGATAGGAAGGGGGAGTTAAGGAGAGGGTTCCAGGGCGGGAGAGGGATTGTTGGTCTTGTTCTACTTGGAAACAGTGGCAATCAGTGGTCCAGGTCCCCCGCTCTGATCCCTACATGGTCACGCTAGCCCCGCCGATCCGGGTTACACAGTGCAAACGTTTTCAATTACGCGATCCATGAAAGTGTGCAATCGATGAAGAGGAAATATATGACATTATTATGGTCTTGGCTGAACGTATTTGTACTTCAAGAGGTAAAAAATGAAATATGTCGCTAAATCATAATAAGTATATGATTCAGTATCTCATTATCAGATGTCAATCATTTCGTGTGGTGGCAATTCCAACACCCTGATAAGCAGCTTTACGGTTTACAATTAACTCAGTTATGTGGTGACTCGTGTTTGTTAACTTTGGCACCACCGCGGCGGCAGCGATCCTCTGGGGGACAGCTAACCTTTGTCTGGGGACAGGGGACTAATCAATCGCTCAGCACTTGGGGTCCTCATTCCCAACTCAGCGGTCTATTAAAGCTGCTTATTAAATGGATTTCGCATGAAAGAAGTAGAGGTATGGACACTCTCGACAGAGAAAATCGTGCCATAGACGTCTATATCAAACACATATTCTTTTGTGACCAACACCCGGCTGGAGAGGGTAACGACTTGTGGCCTCACGCTGCAGGTCAGGTCAAACGGGATAACCAATTCAGCTTTTGTTACACGGCCAAGTATCACACCTTACCCAGCATTGACACACATGGACGACCTCACCTGGCCCTTGCGGTGCGGCCAGACAAACCCCCTCGAGGGCCCGACACCCAACACCCCGACGCGGGCGGCCGCCTGCACGCCGCGTGAGCACACTCCGGCCAGGGTGTTAAGGGCCTTTTGTGCTTGGGATTATACCAGTTTTTGGCTCCGCGATGTCGTATCAGACCGGCGCAAAAACCCGTAATGGCACATTGTGCACCAAGTCCTCTTTTTATGGGTTTGTAAAGTTTCACCACAGACACACGGCGGGAAAGAAAAGACAAGAAAAATATGGACGACCATGACTATGTATTCTGGAAAGGAGGGCGGAAGTGATGATAATGTAAGCATGAAAAAATAAAAGCAGGAAAGTTTTGTAAAATATATTAAGGGATAAAGACAGGCTATGGAAAAGGGAGCGGAATTTGTTGCCATTACCTTTTTTGTAACGGGCCAGTGTTATGAGGCGCAAAGGAGCGACCACTCACTCCGGCGGAGGCGGCAGTCACACGGAGGGCCGTGCAGGTGGGACGCCGGCTCTTAGGAAAACAAAAATGAGGTTAGCGATATGGACATGTCTGCACCTTCAGAAAGAGAAAACACGGGAAAGAGAATGAGACTTTTTAAAATCAATTTCCTTTGTAGACAAGAAGGCTGGATGTGACCACATTCGAGAGGAGAAATTCATTAAAGAACATTTTAATGGCATTCTATAAGCTGTGATGAATGATTAGAATACCATGTGCCAATCGCCCCGCCGGTCACGCCGCCCCGCCGCCCCGCGCCGCGCCTCAGGGCCACGAGCGCCACACAAAAGGTTTTCCCTTCACACGCCGCCGCCGCCGCCGCTGTTCCGCTTTTCAATAATTTATCAACACCAATAACAATAACAATATCGTTACCTAATTTACTCTCTATTATTATTGGCCATACTAATTATATAATTACTTTCTGATGCTAATTATATCACAGGGATTAAGAGTGCCATCAGGAGAAGTAACAACCCTAGAAATGATGTTATTAGGCTAATGAATGTTATCAGAAATAATAAAAGCTGAATGATATTTCCAATAGTCATTTGAACTTGGAGAAAATGCATACAGATGACTTGGACTGGCCAGTAAGAACGCGAGGGTCGGGTAAAAACAATACAATTTCACGAAAAAATAAAAACCAAATGTCTTACTGACTCAGTCGGGCATGACAACGATAATGACTGTTGCCGTAAAGGTGCTCGCGCGCGCACACACACACACACACACACACACACACACACACACAACACGCACACACACAGACGGCTAGGTAAAAAGATAGATATACAGAGATAGATAAACAGATAAAGGAGACTCACAGACGTGGTGTGTGTCCTCAGTGCCCGGCCAGAGCTCAGGGGAGTCGCCGAGACACCTTCCTGACCTGAGCCCATCGCCCGGCGGAGGGAGGGAGGGAGGGAGTCGGGGAGGCGGCGAGTCGGACCAAGAAACAATTACAGAGAGTGGCGCCCCTAAGTATCACGCCCCTCGTTGTTCTCCCTCTCAGACCACAGCCGCGCAGCCTCACCACTGCGCCTTGGGTATGATGTGCAGAGAGGGACCGCGATAACAGCACAACGATGGGGAGCCGGCACAAGCCTTAAGCTGCTTGAAACTTTTTTTTTCCGATACCAGTGTGGTGAGAAAACAATTAAAGGCGGAAAAAGTGGCTCAGTTATGGATAAAGATTAAGCTTTGATGCTGTTAATTTCAAGAGCTTGTCATCATCACATTATTATTATTACTGGTCCCTGCAGGATAAAGGCATATCCCATCGTCCTTCCCTTCCTCCTTCAATCTGATGCTATAGTAATTAATACTCTTCAGGCAAATGGTCAAATTTATATCTTCACCTGGTCTCTAACTGTGCTAACTTCTAAAACTTCTGGGTTGCCACTCAATTCCTTTGGCTGTCGACCTGTGTCACTTCCAAATATGGTATGACTTGCCCAACTCCATTCCTTGTTCTTGATCGTCATTAGCATATCTTGAACCTTTGCGTTCTCTAATCTATTATGCTCACCAATAATCAAGCATCAAGTTAGCAATCTTTTGTGTATCAGTCACTAAGAGTACACACACAAAACTAGAAAACAAGATTGCCTGAGTCAACCAGGTCAAATCCTAGCCAGTTGCATTATGATAAAAACAGATTAAATGGATTTCATTATGATGGCAGTCACGGTGGTGGTGGCGGAATTAACTGTTGTCGATAAAGAGGCTAGTTTTTTGCAACAGTGGTAAACGCAGCGGTTGTTAAGATTGTAGTGTTGGTGACGGCCTTAGTATAAATACCCTTGAGGTGGTGCTCGCTGTGTAAATAAATGTAACTAATAGTACTCGTAGCTGTAGTATTGAAGGAAGCTCATGATGCTCGTTTTTGTTATTCCTGTAGCTGTTATTGTGGTTGCTGTTGGTGTTTTATTTTATTGTATTTGCGGCTGCCCTTGCTGCTGAGGGTGTGGTGGTGGTGATGGTGGTGGTGATGGTGTTTGTGGAAGTGGTGGTATTAGTGGACGAGGAGATCACAGAAGTACCACCGGCGTCAGATAGGAGTCGGAGGCAGGAGCGGGGGAGGGGAAGAAGGGGCGGTGTGCAGGGTCACTCTCAGGGTAATGCAGCGCGTGACAGACAGAGGCGGAGGCGGGAGGCGGCCACCCTTAGGCGAGTGTGGCAATTGTCTCCGCTTATGAGATTACTGCTGCTTGCAAAGGCGTTACCGTCCCCTTGACCAAGAAACACACACACACACACACACACACACACACACACACAAACCTTCCTAATGTATGCCACTTATAAGATTGATTCTCCCTTTCCCTCGACCACCAACCAATAGACATAAAAAGCGTCCTAGAAAACCATCACCTACACGAGGAGTCACTTAAGAGCACTGCAACACACCCTCAGGATCCTTCAATTGCTCTGGATACATACCGTTCAGAGTCCATTCACAAACATATATAGTGCACATTATACAAACCCCAAATTAGATCAAAATACATAACACATTCACAGTGAGAGGAATCCTTCTCAGCGGACCTCTGGCAGCTGCGAGAATCCAGATCGAGTTATAGATTATGGATTATTGAAGTCAGTGGTATCAAAGGTAGCGATAAATCCCCTGGGCCAGACGTCTTTATAGCGATCATACATACGCGTCAGTTCAACACGTCGGTTCGTCCGCTGACTGATCAGCTCCTCGTAACCGTATTGATTCGCTTCAATAGGAATATTGTTTTTGCATAGTGTCCCCCGAGGCTCTGTGTTTGTGTGATGGGGTGTGAAGGTGTGGAATGTGTGCGTGTGTGTGTGTGTGTGTGTGTGTGTGTGTGTGTGTGTGTGTGTGTGTTTAGTGGATGATTAGCAGGACACATTTCAGTCGCATGTCAGCCACGCTTCATCAGTTCCGTTCACTTCATTTCGTCACTCATTAAATCACGCAACAACCTAATAGAGCAGGATTGAAAACACGACGATAACGCTCACCAACGGGAAAAAGTTCTGGAAATTAGCAAGCCATATCTCTCTCTCTCTCTCTCTCTCTCTCTCTCTCTCTCTCTCTCTCTCTCTCTCTCTCTCTCTCTCTCTCTCTCTCTCTCTCTCTCTCTCTCTCTCTCTCTCTCTCTCTCTCTCTCTCTCTCTCTCTCTCTCTCTCTCTCTCTCTCTCTCTCTCTCTCTCTCTCTCTCTCTCTCTCTCATAGGAAATATATATCCACCAAGAATTTTGTTTACAGGCAATTTTTCTCAGGGTCAACATGTACTTTCACCAAACAAGTCCATTTATATATATTTTCTTTGTTCTCGCCACCTTCATCGCCTTCAACTGTGTCATTTCCCAGCCGACGTGACACCGAAGTCGTGAGCGCAACCTTTTACACTTTAGTTCCATTCCTCGTCCGATGTGTATTTCACGTTGAATTAAAACTATTTTGTTCAAGATTGCCTACAGTCACGGCACGGGCTGGAAACGGAGGAATGTGTGGGGGGTAAAGGGGGAGGAGGGCGATGTGTGTATGTGTGTGTGTGTGTGTGTGGGGGGGGGTTATGGTCAAGTATATGGATTACGTGTCTGTGCAGGTTCAGAGCGCATAGAAGGAGATAAATTGGTGGGTGTCTGTGTGGGTACCTTGCCGCCTCTCTCTCTCTCTCTCTCTCTCTCTCTCTCTCTCTCTCTCTCTCTCTCTCTCTCTCTCTCTGGCAAACTAACACAAAAAACCGTCTTGCGGCTCAGGGACTCACGGTAAACAGCTGTAAATATCACGGAAAGGACGAACACACACACACACACACACACACACACACACACACACACACACACACACACACACACACACACACACACACACACACACACACACACACACACACACACACACACACACACACACACACACACATATCTTTAGAGAGGCTCAATGAAAAAAAGATAAATTCCCAACGATGTTTTACTCTTTTTTTTCTTTTTTACTTTCCCGTCTGTCTCATTATAATTCGTCAATGTCTTTTTTTCTTCGCCGCTGCTCCGAAACAGTGACTGATGTTTTCTGAAGGTATTTCATATTTCCTTTAATTATCCGTGTTCTCATCTCGACTGCATGGAAAGAAAGTGAAAGAAAAAATGACAGACAAATAGATAGACATATAGATAAACGAATATATAGAGAGTGAGACAGATAGGCAGAGAAAGAAATTGCATGAGAGCGATGAGTTTGATATTAAGGCAGATAAGGAAAAAAAAAAAAAGGAGAGAGAGAAAAAGGAGAGAAACTGAGAAGAGGAAAGAAACTGAGAGCAGGAGAGAGTTGAAAGAACCCAAGACAATAACTGTTGGCAGGAAAACTGAACATGAACCGAGGCGAGGAAAGAGAGGAGGAGAGAGGGGGGGAAGGGGGCAAGGACGAAGAAAAACTGAGAAGGAGGAGCAGGAGGAGGAGGAGGAGGAGGAGGAGGAGGGGGAGGAGGAAGAGGAGTCAAATAATGGTAGGAATACTTTAGTTTCCTTTTGTCGAGCTTCAGTTACACATTCATCTGTAAACAATACCATCTCGCTAACGTGGATGGTGATGAACTGACAGAGGATGGAAGGAAGGCAGAAATAAAGGAAGGAAGATAAAAGCAAAGGGAGGGAAGGAGGGAGGCAGTGAGGAAGGGGCTGCAAAGATGGTGAGATAAGGAATAAGCAGAGGAGGGAGGAGGCTGGATCTGTAATGAATGAAGAGAGAAAGGAAGGAAAGGGAGATCGTGTGCAAAGATGGAACGCGACTAGACTTGGTGAAGGAAGGAGGGAAGGAAGAAGATAGAAATAAGAAGGAGAAATGAAGCTGGGCAGGGATGGAAGTAACGAAGGAAGGGAGGAAGGGAGGGAAGGGGGGTTAGAGGGAGGAGCGAGTTGGGTGAAGGGAGTAGGCGCAAAGAGAGAAGGGTAGGAGGGTGGGAGGGGTGCAGAGAGGGAAGGGAGGGAGGGGGAGGTGCAAAGAGGGAAGGGTAAGAAGGAGGGGTGCAAGGAGGAATGGGTAGGAGGGAGGGAGGGATGCAATAAAGGAAGGCTAAAAGGGAGGGAGGAAGGGCGGAGGTGCAAAGAGGCAGAAGAGGAAGGGAGGGCGCAAAGGAGGAAGGGAGGGATGGGGGAGGTGCAAAGAGGCAGAAGATGAAAGGAGGGGTGCAAAGTGGAAGGGAGGGAGGAAGGGGGGAGGTGTAAAGAGGCAGAGTAGGAAGGGAGGGGTGCAAAGGAGGAAGGGAGGGAGAGGGAGAGGTGCAAAGAGGCAGAGTAGGAAGGGAGGGGTGCAAAGGAGGAAAGGAGGGAGGAAGGGGGGAGGTGCAAAGAGGCAGAGTAGGAAGGGAGGGGTGCAAAGGAGGAAGGGAGGGAGGGAGGGAGGGGGGAGGTGGAAAAAGGCAGAGCAGGAAGGGAGGGGTGCAAAGGAGAAAGGGAGGGAGGAAGGGGGAAGGTGCAAAGAGGCAGAAGATGAAGGGAGGGGTGCAAAGGAGGAAGGGAGGGAGGGAGGGGGAAGGTGCAAAGAGGCGGAGGAGGTGTTTCTGTCCGTCACACTTTGCATAATGTCAGCCCCCCACGGAGCACAGAACAAAGACGTATGACCAACAGACGCTGATAGCCATCGTACTGTCGTTAATTCACCAAGGCCGGGAAACAGCCTGGCCACCCCTCCCCACCTCCCCCGACACCGGCTCCTCTTACTCCTCCTCCTCCCCCTCTTCCTCCTACTCCTTTCTTTTTTCCTCTTTCCTCTTTATTTTCCTCCTGCAAATACTACTTTTCCTCTACCTCCTCCTCCCCTCCCCTCCTCTGCTTTCTCCTCCTTCTTCCTCTTTTCCTACTTCATCATTATCACCATCATTATCATCATCATCACCATCATCATCGTCTTATTTTTACCTTTCTCCGTCTTCCTTTTCTCTTTCTGTTTCACCTTTCCTTTCCTCCTCCTCCTCCATCTCTTTGCCTGCGGGGAGGAGCGAAACAATGTACTCTCCGCAAAATAACTCTCCGCCTCCCCACCCAGTGCCCGAGGTCTCTTGGGTTTGATATATCGGGACTCTGCCTTCTTTATGTATGACGTATTAGTGAAATATTGGGCGTATATCATCGGTGCTTAGGGAGGGAATCGCACAATCAGACGGAGCTGCATTTCTATATAGAGGCACAGATTAGCCATAGGGTTGGGATTGGGATTGGGGTTGGGATGATGTTTGTGTGGGATTGACTGCTATTACGTTGACTTTGATATAAAAACAATAATCAGGTGCAGTTCGTCTTTTCGCCTCCCGAAGAACGCCACCTGTGTGTTGAACCACAGATAGAAACCACTCAATAGCGGCGAGATGTTATTTGTTTTGATTGATTGCTATTCCGTTGACTTGGATACAAAACAGTAACTAGGTGCAGCTCGTCTTTCCGCTTCCTGAAAAACGCCGCCTGCAAGTGACTTAACGGAGGTGACAACAAGATGGAAAGGCTGGACAGTGTTTATGGGAAGAGCAGATAATGCCGGACGAGCCCACACTGAGATCGTTAACTAGGCAGGCAGGTGAAGCGTGGTGACGTTGAACACACACACACACACACACACACACACACACATACAGAACGAGACAGCAGCAGCAAGGTGACCCGCCGCTCGGACGCCGCTGTCTTGTCAGGTAAAATGATATATCTGTCCGTCGTGGGCGCTGATTCGAAATAAAAATGGGCCCAAAGCATCTATCCTCCTGTTGCGCCGCGCCCCCGACCCTCGCTGCGCCGGGAGTGGCCTGGGCGCAGTCTTCGTTCAAAATGTTTAGTGGCAGCGCGTTCATATTTTTCCGCGTCGGTGATTGATGTGACGGATGTTGGGGCCTGATTCGGGTGTTTTCTGCGGGGCGACGCCAACACGTGACCATCAACCCGCCAGACACGTTCGTATACTCGAGGAAAAAATCTCTTCACCCTTGTGGCTGTGGTCGACCTTGTGGTGTGTGGCTGTGGCCGAGCCTGTGGTATGTGGGCTGTGTCGGGCTGTGCCGGGTTGCTGCTGTTCATGTGTGGTGGCGCCCGGTGCATATCCTAACTGATAAGCCTGGACTGATAAGCCCTCTAAATGCTTCCTGAATGCTCCTTACACTGAAAACTATACTTGAAGTGATTTAAATGGCAGGAAACCAAATTTAATAACCTCACAGACCAAAAGAGTTAAGAAGCATCCCTTGCCCCATGTATTTTGAAGGATGTATAAACTACGATTCAAACAGAGTGTGTAAGCCAAGCAGTTTGCCCTTTCTCCCTGCCTCTGCCTGTCTGTCTCTTTTCCCGCACATCCCTCACACCCTCTCAATTTTTGCATCTTCTCCATCAGTCCAAAGTCCCTCACGGTGATTAATTACTAACCTCCCCGCTCTTTTATTTGGTTTTAATTGTTTATGTACATCAATCTGTCACAATCCTATTCTTTCTCTTTGAGTCGACTCTCTCTCTCTCTCTCTCTCTCTCTCTCTCTCTCTCTCTCTCTCTCTCTCTCTCTCTCTCTCTCTCTCTCTCTCTCTCTCTCTCTCTCTCTCTCTCTCTCTCTCTCTCTCTCTCTCTCTCTCTCTCTCTCTCTCTCTCTCTCTCTCTCTCTCTCTCTCTCTCTCTCCAGTAAACACAAACGAGAATGTCGCCTCTCTGTAGTCGTCTCATTTTCTCCCTTTACTTTTCTTGGCATTTTTCCCCTTGGGAGCCTGTTCGTCACTGCCCACCTGTCCGTGGGTGACGCTCGTGACGGCCAGGTGTTCATTACGTGCGTCAGTCACTGGTTGCTGTCATATAACTTACGGCGAGGCGGCTGCTCCCTCCTAAACCCCCTCCTGCCCCTCCTCTCTGCCACCCTCCCTCCGCCACGTCGCTAAGCAGCTAAAAATGGAAGGCAGCTCATCCCTGGGGTGTCGCTAAGGCCTTACAAACCCTCGCAGCAAAGGCTTAGTAAAGGTCACGGCAGTACGTACAGGCAAGCACGGCCTTATTTCAACGTATGCATGTTTAATGGCTCCTCGACCATGGTGATTTGCAGTAATATCGGAGCTGACGCACAGTAAAGGATTGTGTAATTCGCCTTCCTTCGTGCATGTGGACGCCTTTTCTTTATTATGCAGGAGTTCTTTATATTCTTTTGTTCATAAATCTCTTTGCAGTGTCCTGAGTATATGTTGGGGTGTTAGTGATTGGTGCTCCCGAGTATAATGAAGTCTTTGTCACCGTACCCACCAGGAACGTACCTCGGATTGCCCACAAATAACAACTCTTATCGACATCGAAGTCAGTTTCGACCTGACAAAAGTAACATTATTCTTAGCGAGCGGCATGAACCTGACACTATCCTCGCCCCTCCTGAGTCCGGACCCCGCGCCGCCGCCTCCACGCCTCGCGGTGAGCTACGGGAGGACGTGCGGTGCGGCGTAGTACAGTGCGGTGCGGTGCGCGGCGACACGTCTGCCGTGCGTGGCCATGGTTATTTGTACGTGTAATTGGTTACATTTCCGTACCTCAATCATTTTATCGCTTCCGGCCATCCCGCCAGCGTCACCTTTATATAAGACAGTCTTCCCGCCCCGCCGGTGTCCTTCCTCCAGTCCGCAATACAGTGTTCCGGAGTGTTGCAGCACCACAGCCTCCAGGCTAATGATGGGTGTAAACAAGCGGGCGCGAGATACTAACACGCGTCGCCCTCGGCTGCCTTGCGTGTCGCCACTCAAATTATGTATTCCTGTTTATCATTAGACGTGTCCGGCTATCTGTATGTGTCCCTCGTTACCGGCGTGTGTCCATGGACGCCGCCACTCTCCCTGATTAATGCATTATCACCAATCGACTGACAGCACGCCGGTGAGGGTGACCAGCGACCCGACTACCGCCGCTTGACGTAAAACAATAGCCATGGAAAGTTCGGTCTGCGAGGTGACTCATACGAACACCACCCCGCCTGCCTCACCCCTCCGCCTCATCGTTCCCTTCTTTCCCCTCAAGACCTATCCATCAGCCATACCCCCTTGTGCTCCCCCGCTGATCCCCTTTCCTTTCCCTCGACTCCCTCTCGCGTCCCCATAAACAATGATAAGTCCTCCGCAGACCTGCCCGAGAGGGAAAATCGACCCGCACACTCGTTCCCGGCGGCGCCCTTGAGGTGAGGCGGGGCAGGCTAATAACGCCGCCACGCACCCAGCCACCGACGCCGCCGAGGCCATTTTCGGCAATAATTACTTTGATGTTCAACTAATGACGTTCTAGATACTCACTTTCCTGGTGCTCTAGAAGTTTGCTCGTGACTCGTATGTAGGCATAAAAGTGGAAGAATCGATAGTTTTTACTAGTTCATTATTGAAACTAGGTGGTTAGATTTCGATTCGGGTTTTAATTAAGTTTCAGGAAGCAGGTTTATTTTTTTCTCCCTTTTTCTCTTCGTCTTAATTCGTCATTACACTCTATCTCCGTCACTGTAATTATTTTGTTCACTTTTTCTTTACAACTTTTTCAACACGTCTCTCCACCCCCACACCACCCACCCTACCCTATCTAACCCCTCCCCCGCCCTCTCCCTGACCCCGCCCCCTCCCATGCCCCCGCCCCTCCCCTCCCCGGTTCGCACATTTCCACTTTTCCAGTACACTTAACACACATTCGTCCCTCCCGACTACCACTGCCTTTCTCTCTCTCTCTCTCTCTCTCTCTCTCTCTCTCTCTCTCTCTCTCTCTCTCTCTCTCTCTCTCTCTCTCTCTCTCTCTCTCTCTCTCTCTCTCTCTCTCTCTCTCTCTCTCTCTCTCTCTCTCTCTCTCTCTCTCTCTCTCTCTCTCTCTCTCTCTCTCTCTCTCTCTCTCTCTCTCTCTCTCTCTCTCTCTCTCTGTCTGTGTCTGTCTGTCTGTCTGTATGTTAGTCTCTGTCTCTCTCTCTGCGCGCGCGCGCGCACACACACACACACACACACACACACACACACACACACACGTGTACTCCGTGCACTCACTCCCTTCTTCCCCTCGAGACCAACACTTCGAAACCACAACTCTTCATAAACTCCGAACTGGCGTCATTCTTCTCTTCAAAATCATCCTCGATTCTTTTACTTCTCTCCTTAAGCTTCTAAGAGAATAAACGAACGTGCAAAGAAAAATGGAGATACAAATAGAAAGATGGATAAATAGAGAGGTAGGTAGAGAAATAGGCAGGCAGATGTATGGATAAATAGAGGGAAAAAAAATCTGGCTTGGCTTAACCACCACCACCACCACCACCATCTCGGAGTCATAAACTTAACCTGCATCTGTTCCCTTATTCATCCCTCCCTTTCCCTTCATCCCTGGGCTTCTGCTCCCTCTCGTAGGCAATCCCTTCTCTCTCTCTCTCTCTCTCTCTCTCTCTCTCTCTCTCTCTCTCTCTCTCTCTCTCTCTCTCTCTCTCTCTCTCTCTCTCTCTCTCTCTCTCTCTCTCTCTCTCTCTCTCTCTCTCTCTCTCTCTCTCTCTCTCTCTCTCTCTCGCACTCTCTCTCTCTCTCTCTCTCTCTCTCTCTCTCTCTCTCTCTCTCTCTCTCTCTCTCTCTCTCTCTCTCTCTCTCTCTCTCTCTCTCTCTCTCTCCGTGTCTGCGTCTCCCTTCCCCCTCGACCCCCCTGACGTGAGTGATGTCTGTGGTCGCTGCCTTCAGTAAATCCCTCAACGGGGCAAAATTACCCCACTACTGCGGTCACAAGGCAAATATTTCCTTGGACACTGTAACCCTCGCCGCGAACCCTGGAGAAGGAGGAGGAGGAGGAGAATCAGGACTAGGCCGAAAGGGAATGGAGAAGAGAAGGAATGGATGGGCGGAATAGGAGAGAAGAAAATGACATATAAGAGCGAAAAATTGCAGATATATTTAGACCGATGGAATGGGAGAAAGGAAAGCTGTAGCAAAGAATGAAAGAGCTGTTTGTTAAGGAGAGAAGCGATAGGGAAAGAAAGGTAAAATGAGATAGAAAGGAGTGGGGAGAGGAATTGAAAGTAAGGGTAGAGGGAGGAAAAGAAAAAAGGAAGAAAGGTAAAAAGGGAAAGAAAGGAGTGGGATGGAAGAAATGAAAATAGGGGAAGAGGAAAGGAAGGAAGAAGGGGAATGGTGAGGTAGGATGCGAAAATTATGGGTCGGATAGGGGTAATGACATAAGAGCAGGAGGGAACAGACACAGCAGGTGAACATGCATAAGAAACAAATGAATTCACGGCAACACGAACATTATCACTCCAGAACAACACGCAGAACAACACCATACTAATTCACAAGACAAAATATCCATCCAAGGTTCCTGGTAACAAAAATTCCGATGCGTCTCACCCATTTACCAAAGTTACCCCCCAGCAGTGGGTGACACAGGACAGAAGACAATAGGGGAGTGAGGGGCGAGGAGGAGGGCTAAATGGGGTTCGGTAGGTGGCGCAGGACAGCAGGACAGTAAGGAATTGAGGGGCGGGGGAGGGAAGGCCACCCGGGAACGCTTTTCACGACTCTTTTCATCACGTGCAGGCCAGGCAACAGTCGCGGGCAAACCGTGGCGTCGCGGTTCACCAAATAAGATATTTCTTACATTTCCGCCGTCGTAAGCTCCCCTCCCTCGCCCTACGCCACCGCCAACAACAAAACCACTACAGCCGTCATGACCGCCGCCACCGCCGCAGCCGCCGCCCTCACCACAACCATTGCAGCCGCCGCCGCCTCGGCCATCACCGTCGCAGGTTGATGAACCTACAGCCGGGGGCGGTGCGCTGACACAACTGCCCAGAAAGACGGCATCAGGTACCTGTGTGATTGGAAGTCGGTCCTGAATAATTTGACTTGGATTGGCCGGGTTTGAGGCGGCTTGATGGTTACGAGTCACCTTTAAGTCTGATAATTCCACGTAATGACTTAATTGGGTTACTTGGGCTATGCTCCGTCCAATTTTCGGCAACAGTTCGATTTCTTGCAGTGGCGACTGTTCCTCCAGCTGGCTGACAGTAACACATCCCCTCCTCTCTTTGCTTCTCTCCTTCCTTTCCTCCCTACCTTCCTGCCTCCCACTCTCCCACCCTCTTGCTGGCCGTCCTTCACACGTCCCGGCAACAATTCTTTATAAGTCCTTCATCAAAACTCCATCCAGTTGTGTCATATAAACACCATCACCATCCACTCCACATTAACGCACCGTGCTTTCCACCATTGTACTTATCGACTGATTCCCTGACAGCACTGCTCTGTAATTACCATCCATCCAATCAGATCGGAGGGCGCTGGCATTCGGAACCCCGAGGCATGAGAACTGGGACCATCATTAAGGAGAATAAAACTGTGTGAAGTGTAATAATCAGAGAGTAGTTAGTCTTGACCCGCGGCCACCGTCGTCGGCGAAGGGTATCGAAAGGAGGAGGAGGAGGAGGAGAAGAAGGAGGAGGAGGAAGACGGGGAGGAGATGGAGGAGGAGGAGGAGGAGGAGGAGGAAGAGAACGAGGAAAAGGAATATGTGGTTGTGAAGGTGGATGAAGAAGTGGGGAAGTAGGAGGTGGTGAGAGAAGAATTAGGGAGGAGGAGTAGGGGGAAGGAGAGGGAAGAGGCGGAGGAGAAGGAAGAGGAGGAGGCGGCGGAGGAGTGTCTTGAGCTTATTATAAACCATCGCGGTCACCAGAGGATACGATCAGGTACGGGCTCGTAAATCGACAGAGATTATTAGCATTGCGGCAAAAGAAGATTCGATTTTTGTGGTCGAGTGCTTGCTTGACGGGGCGAACTGCATGCATGGCGAGGGAGGCGGGGAGCGGGGAGGGGGAGGGGAGGGTCGAGTTATAGAGAGGGGGAGGGGAGGGGAGTAGGGGAGGGGTCGAAAAGCTATCAAGTGCAGCAGTCCGGCCAAATTAGCTTCATGGGAAGAAAGGAAACGCACTTACGAACAAAATATGTGAGGGAGAGGAGGTGCGCGCCGCCGCTTCCCGCAGACCCCAGGTAGGAACAGATGTATGTATGTATTTATGTATGTATGTATGTGCGTATATTTCCATGAATGTATGTATGTGTGGTTCTACGCGAGAGTACGTACTGACTGGTTGGCTATGCTCATATACACTTTTTTTCTTTTCATTCTCCTGTCGTCCTTTTCCGAGCAGCTCACTCATCACTACCACTACCTGCCATCACCACCACCACCACCACCACGATTACCACTTCCAAAACCCCCTTCGTCACCTCCACTACCGTCACCTCTACTATCACCTTCAACACTGTCATCTCAACCATTACAACCATCATCATCATCACTTCCTTCTCCATACTCACTCTCATCACCACCTTCACCACAACCATCGCATCCTCCATCATGACCACATTGTCTGCACCCTCACCACAATCAGTACTACAACCTCTATCATCATTACCACTTTTTTCATCACCAGTACATCTTCAGCCTCACCACCGCCTAGACAATGGATAGACGACTCACGAATACGCACACCAGCCCATGACACGCCTCCTCCTACCCCTCCTTCTTCCCTCCCTTCCTCAGACTCACCCACACCTCACTTAGTTGGTCGTCAGCGGCGGCGTGGGTGAAGAATTGTTTTGGTGGTTCTTGAAATATCTCTTCCTCCTCTTCTTCGTTCTCTTCCTCCTCCATCATCATCACCACATTATCACCACAACCACAATCTTGCGTTACCCTCACACATCACTATCATCTTGCCCCTATCCCCTACCTCTACCACCGTCACCACCATCGCCTACACTATTCCCGTCACCATCACCGCCATGCAACATCACTTTTACACATCATAACGCCTCATAAGTACCTTCACTAATACCATCACCCTGTCATCCCTTTCCCTTCCACAACGACCACGATCATCACCATCCCAACCACCACCACAACCACCAACCAGCCAGTTACTCAACACCTAAGCACACCTAAACAAACTCCATTCGCTCCCTGGCGCATAAATATTTCACGAGCGGAAAGGAAAGCATACAAATATCACTTGACGGACGACGCTTCCACAGACACACAAATAAGTTTAAGAGCCACAGCCAGCCACCATGCAGCTTTCTTATGTTGCGTTTTATTGTCTCTTCTTCGGCACCCACGGCGGGGCTGACAGTCTACCTCTGACCCCCTGCCACCACCTTCCAACTGGTCAAAGACGTAGAGATAAACAGCCCACCGATCGCAAATCTTAGGCCCAGCAGCTCCTAAGCGACCACCTCCCGCTCCGTCGCTAAGAACATTCTGCGTCAACATGTTGGTCGTCATCCGGTTGTGACGGCACTAGGGGAGAAGGAGTGAATGGTAGGAAAGGCCCAAGGTAGAGAGGAGGAAGGGGAGAAGGGAGGAGTCATCAGTTGTTCTCGAGCACCTGGGTGAGGGAGGAAAGGAGGGAGAGTGGGGAGGGAGGGAAGGAGAGAGGTCTGGCTCCCTTCCCTCTGTCAACCACGAGATCAGTCTTCCCTTCAGCCATCGCCTTGCCAATTTACTACCTGAAGGTCCCGTTAGCGAGATCATTACGGCGGCGTCTTCTCCTGCATCACCTTCTCAATCACCATCACCTCCTTCACCCCGCCGCCCGCCGCTCATTCCCCCGCCAGGCGTAGTCACCGCCTCCCTCTACATCATCCGGGAAAGGAAGGGCAGAAAAAAAGGTCACTCACGTTCTTTCTTTAACACATTCCCGCGTCATAACTTTCACCAAACACGCGCTGCTTAAGGCGTGAGCGTCGCAACACGGCGTCGCCAACACCGCCGCCACGACCCTCGCAGTGCCACTCGTCCATGTCTTTCAGTGCCAGGTTCCCGTTTTTCCTCTCACATTGGCATCAATATGTCAGTTGTCACTCACAGTCGTCGGAACATTCGCTCAGCCCTTATTACCTCTGCCGCCGTCCCAACCCTCGCCGGCCTGGCTTCTCTCGGTGAAGAATGCGCCGCTTCACACGCGCCCCACGCACGCCTCAGACGGCCGAGCGTGAGCAGGTGGGACTTGACATTGTTCTCGCTGCGAAGGCTTAGTTATCTGGCCTCCAAATCAAGCAAGTCTGTGTCTTCCGTGCACCGAGTTCGTGGGCGGGAGACCCGTCGGACGAGAGGCCGTGACGTGGACAAATGAGCCTCAGACGCGGCCTGTACACGGGGGATGTCACAAGGAGAATTTCACATGGTTGCTATTGTTTCCCGCTGCCGCTGATCACTCCAGCCCCTCAGAGGCCTCGGAGGGGAGGAGGTCACCAAGGATACGCTAATAGGTAGAGAAGGAAGGAAAGATAGGCGTGTATCTTTCTTTATTTCCTGCGTCCCCAAGAGGGCGGTAGCGAGGGGGCGAAGGAGTGGGCGTCGCCTCCTGGGGTCATGTTCCTTCCTCTCGCGACCTTCACTTTGCGAAAAATCTAAAAACATAAACGCTGAAATTATTTGAAAAGACAGCTTTCATAAAACACGTCAGTATACATAAAAATGACATGAATTTCGTCATTAGTTACTCATTCAATTAAATAGGTCTCTGTGTTTATTTGCTGACATTTACAAATGAACAGTCGAAGCGGGACTTTATTGTTTTGATTATTCTCAGTTCGGAGAGAATATTAAATGTTAGAAGTTAAAACATATGACGTCGTATTTTCTGCACCAAGCAGTAACCTAATATTACCTTTTTATTGAAACCGTTAGGCTACCAGTGAGGAAATGAGCACTATACTTCCCTGCCTCGGAAGATTAATATGTAGAAAACGAGACACCACAAAAATGACCCGGCCAGACAGAACGACCCGAGTATGATTCCTCAACATCAGCGCCGTCTATTATTTAGTTCTTCATAACATACAACTTATCTTTGGATCTGGACGACCTTTCTCAGTGTATCATTACCAACTTTCTGATGATGTTCTTGCTGCTACTGATGCTGAAGCCACCGTGTCATTGCTGCTCGAGGAACACCACTAAGAAGATGCCTGAATAAGCTGCCCCTCGCAATCCCCTGTAAACTTTTTGCTTATTTACAGCTACGTGATCAGTCGCCTGTCGCCCGCCGAGCCGCGCATTCCCGAGGCACCAGCAGGACCGGCTACACACTCCAAACACACAATCACACACTTGACTGCCGGCCCAAAGTACACACTGTAGCCGTGTTCTCTCTCGCTTGTTAAATTCATTTACATCTCAGAAAATAGCAAACCAGAAGCAACATTTTATCTTTATTTTGTGTCGGTGACTGGGCGCCTCCCCTTCTGGCCCCTGAGCGCGGCGTCACAAGCAAGATGGAGTGACGGACCAGCGGAACAGACGAAAGTGACAGGCCGCTGATTTACTGTCTCTAATATTAAGCATAATTCGTCAGTCTTGAAGGGAGGGTGTTTGTAGGGGTGAGGGCAAGCCGAAGGGGAGAGACAGAGGGAAGGGAAGAATAGAGAATAAAAATAGACGAGAATGAAAAAGAATTATTCTGCCCTTAAGAATATTCGTCCTGATTTGCTGCAGCTTTCACAGCGCGGCGATAGAGTAGGAGACACTCGCTCCTCCCATACCGAGCTTTGGACTGAGACAACGGAATCGATAAATATTTGTGTTTGACATATTTATGGCGAGGGGTCAGGGGGAGCTCAGATTGTGATTCATGGAAATTATACTAAAGATTGACGTGGAAAGATTATTAACTGTTGGAGTGATGTGTGCTGATTAGCAGAGGCCGGGGGCGGCAGGGAGAAGGGAAGGGGACGCGGCAGGGAAATGGGAGTGGGCGGGGGAACGGGAGGGAGGAAAGAGTGGAGGGCGACGCGTTGATGAATGGCTAAGCGAGAGAAAGCGTCGCCTCCAACGATAAACTACGCATGATTTATTGACACTTTGGGGTTTCAAACGAAGCCCAAGAGCAGCTGGTTGTTGTCGTTACTGTGATTGTTGTGGCCAGTGTTGTAGTGTCAGGTCCTAGTGACGGTGTGGGTAATGATTCTCCTGACGGTGGAGCTGACGAAGCTCTCTACCTGACACAAGCCGAGCCTCCAGCGGCGATAAGAAGCCAACACCTGAGGCACATATAGTCATCGCCACGGGGGGCAAAGGGTCAGGGCGAAGGCTGTGGCGACTGATGGATGGCAGAGTGCTTCAATATGTCTCACGGAAGAGGTAGAGAGAGGAGAAGGAGAAGGCGGAAAGCGAAGGAGAAAGTGAACAGGGAGGGGAAGCAGAAGGGGGAAGTCACTCGTTGGACCGCCTTGGCTGGATTTGTGCTCATGGGCGGCGAGACTGCCCCGAAGTTAATTAGCACTAAATCTTCCTTACTTCCTTTCGACGATGAGGGATGGCGCGGTGAAAATGTCGCTTCGATTGCCAGGGCATTTCTGAGGGTGCATGTAAGGCGCGGGGAAAGGCCAGGGACAGGTGAAGGAGGGGGACGGGGAAGAGGAAGAAGAGGAGGGAGAAGAAAGGAAGCAAGAAGAGGTGAAGAAAGGGAAAGGAAAGGGGTAGTTAAGATATTAGGAAAGGAGAACAACAACGTGGGGGAAAGGAGATGAAAGAGGTGGTGGGAGAGGAGAGGAGAAATTAAAGAGTGGTTGAGGGGATGGATCGAAGAAGGAAGACAGCGGAGGAGAGTAAGGGAAGGAGAAGAGGGAAGGGTATGTTGCAGTTTGGGGGAGGAGAGGTGAGGGTAGGGGGTGTAAGTGTCGCCAGGTGAGGTGAGGTGAGCTATAGGGTTCCGGAAACCATAAAACATGACAACTGAAATATCTATTCGCTACGGCAAGTTGGTATGCGTGTGCGTGTGCGTGTGTGTGTGTGTGTGTGTGTGTGTGTGTGTGTGTGTGTGTGTGTGTGTGTGTCCTCGTGACTGATGGGTGTAAGTAAAAACACTAAGACGATTCATCAACATGTCCAAGGTTCATTCTTATCCTTCTAGAGCGCCCGCACGCACGTACACACACACACACACACACACACACACACACACACACACACACACACACACACACACACACACACACACACACACGCACGCATCTCCTCGCCTCGCCGGATCACATTACACACTCCCTCCGCGCCTCGCTCCCTGAACGCCTCGTGTCTGTTCCACTATTACAGGGTGTAAATATAAAGGCAAGACTATAATTTGAACTCACCATGAGGGAGGCATCGGTGTTTACAATTATCTTCCCGATCACCGGCCGATAATAACCGACAATCTGCGAAAGAACAAAAAAGAAAATAACTGAAGCAACAACAACAAAAAAAAAGGGAGAGATAGAGAAAGAGGAGGAGGAAGAGGGACTATGGCTAAAAGAGGCGGGGAAATATTAAAGTGGAAATTTCAGTGCTTAGGCAGGTTAGGTGTCTGAGTGCCCGCCCACCTGCCCGCCAGAGGTAACAAGCTAATGATTGGCTGCTAACTAGATGGCCTCTTCCAATACCTGTCCTTACGACATACGATTTATTCTCTCTCTCTCTCTCTCTCTCTCTCTCTCTCTCTCTCTCTCTCTCTCTCTCTCTCTCTCTCTCTCTCTCTCTCTCTCTCTCTCTCTCTCTCTCTCTCTCTCTCTCTCTCTCTCTCTCTCTCTCTCTCTCTCTCTCTCTCTCTCTCTCACCATTCTTTCATTCCACTTATTACCAGCTTTATTGATCCTGTTTCGACGGCGTCCTCCTCTTGTCCGAATTCCATCTCCGTCTATTATAAAGCTACTTCCGCCCTCACCTCAATTTGGTTCCATATATCAGCCATTTCCTCAATGTTTTGCTCGCGATCCATTTATCGATTTTCTCTCCTGATTTGTGAGCCGAGTTAATATTTGCATGCCAAAGGAATGCCATTGCTCAGGGCTTTGTTTACCTTCTCTTACGAGTTCATATTGCGTCAAGGCGTAAATCCTAACGAGGAATCAATTCTTTCCATCGTGTGTTTAGTCACTCTGCATCGGAGTGTTTGTTTTTGTGCCTCTGAAAAGTCGGTATGCATGCCTGTGGACTCTGTGTATCTTCTGCGAAGGTGTACACAAGAGACCGGTAAATTTTATGCCCACGTGATTCATAGTGAAAATAAATAGTCTTTTCTCGGCCAATAAAAGCTGACCATTGACAATAGAATCACTTGGAGGTCTTGGAAAACGATGGAGAATGCACTAATATTTCACATAGATGATTATACCGTTTAAGGAAGAAAAAAATGTCGTCGAATATTCTTTTGATGCAACGTTTTACTGTTCAAAAAGGACCCCTAAAATTACGTCAACAAAAGTTTTAGAAGGTGTGAAACGCATGACTATTGAAGCATACGAGATTGTTGTATATTCGAATGCGTATAGAGGACTGTGATACGCCATTAAATTATACACTGGGCTTGAAGACAAACCATTTTCATTCATTGCGTGATTAAATGTATTTTTTTCTTCTTCGGGGCTGACGAAGGTTATATAGATTGAAGATTCTTTATATGCTTAATTTATTTTCTTTCATATCTTGCATGCCAGTTTTATTTAATGGGATGTTGATGAATGATATTTTGGCAGTACAAAATTTCAGATGTATTTTGTTCAGGGATGGTTTGTCTGTACCACGCTTCGTAAGTACGCTTTAATCCTCATTCATTCCCCTCAACTTTCGCATCACCAATTGACCTCTGTTTTGCCTTCCTTCCCATGGCCTTACACTCAAACTAAAACCAAAGTACTAGTTCCCATCATTCCAGCTCCTCACACTCATACCAACTAAAAAATACTCACTTCTACTCACACACGTAACGATTTATTTTTCTCATTAGTACTCCTCTCACGCCCACACACTCACAAATACTGCTTATCCTTCCCACTCCTTCCTTTTTCTCTTACACACAAATTCTCGTCACCATAACTTCCAATCTCATAAACACACACTCTCAAACCCACGCACACACACGCACAAACACGCCCTCCCTCCCCCCACCACACTCGTCCCTTCCCTCACACTCACACTCACGCCATCGTCAGTAACACTTGTGCCCACTTGTCCCTCCCACACCCTCTCAGGTCCCCGCGCTGCCCATCTTCCTCATCACCGCCGCTAACGAGGTTCCACAGCATCCCGCAATGAGTTTTTATCTTCACTCTTAACTACATTTTTTCTCTTATGATTCCTTCTTTCTTCTCTTCTTCTTCGTGTTCTTCTCTCAGCCCCCAAGGCATAGCGCCCCTCCCTTGCGCCCTCCCCGACTCCTCCGGCAACTGCAATGATACTTCCAGTGTGTGAGTGAGATATCGGACGTCTCAAAGGTGTGATTAATGATAATAGAGTCATAAAAGTTAGAAGGAGTCATAGACGGCGGGAGGGTGAGAGCTGGAGGAAGGCGGGAAGAAAGAGAGGGAGTAGGAAGACGAGGAGAGGTGGAGAGAAGGGGGAGGGGAGGGGAGTGAAGGATAAAAAGGGAGAGAACGAGGGGAGAAATGGAGGACGGGGAGAAAAGGATAAGGATTGGAAGGGAGGTGGATAGTGTGGAAGGGTAGTGAGGGATCATGGTGGAATGGGAAAGGAAGAGGTAGAGATGGAGGGAATAAAGTTAGGAATAAGGATAGGGAGGGAGAGGAGTCGAGGAGAGTGTATTAAGGGGGGAGGTGAGAAAAGACGGAGAGGAGGAGACAGGGAGGGAGGGATAGTGATGGGAAGGGGAAGGGAGAAGTAGGTAGGGGGGTAAGGAAGTGAGAAATAAGGACAGGGAGGAAAAGGAGTCGAAGAGAGTGTGGGAGGGGGGAATGAAGAAGAGACAGGAAGGAAAAGGAGGGAGAATAAAGACGGGAGGCAAGAGGGAGATAGTGAGGAAAAGGGAGATACGGAAACTAGGAGAGGAGACAGAAGGGACGGGGGTGAGGGATAAGAAAGAGGGAAGGGAGAGAAAGAGAAGGAGACTGGTAGGGAGGGGTGAGGGATAAGGGTGGGGGGCAGGAGGAAGAGAAAGAGGAGACTGGTTGGGAGGGATGAGGGATAAGGGCGGGGGACAGGAGGGAGAGAAAGAGAAGGAGACTGGTAGGGAGGGGTGAGAGATGAGGACTGGGGGGCAGGAGGGAGAGAAAGAGAGTGTGGGAGAGGCGTGCCGAGCCATCCAAGATAATGGGGCTTCATTATGTGATTCACAGACAACACTACTGTCCGTGTGCCTTTCTTAATGGCCGCCTCACTCTCCGCCTAGCTAGTGGCGTGCGTGCGCGCGTACACACACACACACACACACACACACACACACACAGAGGCCCCTCACAACAAGGACTGGAGGCATCGTAAAGTAAGGATTGAGTGCATTACGTCCCCCTCGTAACTCTCGCTCACTAGACGAGGAGGATTATTTATAGCAAAACGCCGGAGTTGCAGATATTGAAGGTCACATATCACGCCGACGAGGAGATACATAAATACAGCAACACACACACACACACACACACACTCACATACATATATTTGATAACTTTACACATCTGAGTGAAGGAGGTGAAATACGGGTAGCGAGTGAGTGAGCGCGCGAGAGTATTTACAGTAAACGGAGGGGGTCGTTCACTCATCTTCACACACTTCCTAGGAAAAAAAAAAAACTAAATACTGCCATATGGATCTGCGTCAGGCAAACACTTCATACCTATTTATTGGCTGCTTAGCTTCAGAGAGACTCATTCCATTTTCTCTCCAAGTGTATATATGCATTCGTTCATCAGATATTGATATTTGAAAAAACAAACAAACAAACGGGCAGATAGTTAGAGGCCTGAGAGACAAAAAGGAGCAATGGACAGAACGACATAAAGAAGGGCACATATATTTTTTTTTCCCTTTGTGTTGGTCAATATGCATAAAGAATTGACTTCGCTCACACGTACGAGGTAGGCTGAGCATGTTAGCAAGTGTGTGTGTGTGTGTGTGTGTGTGTGTGTGTGTGTGTGTGTGTGTGTGTGTGTGTGTGTGTGTGTGTGTGTGTGTGTGTGTGTGTGTGTGTGTGTGTATGCAGATGAGTGTCTACACACACACACACACACACACACACACACACACACACACACACACACACACACACACACCTCCGCAGTCGCTCACTAACTCAACCAAATCTTCGGGCAGTCGCCTTCACGTTTCATTTACATTTCGTTTGATTTATTGCCCCGTGTGCGTGGGCGGGAGGGACACGTTTTTTGGATTAGTCTTCAGTTTGGCGGCACCCTGTGGCTTGCTAGTGCAGCGCAGCGGTAGGTAAATGCTTCGGCCTCCCTTGACGTTTAGAAGCGGCAAGATGAGAGAGCAGAATATACATATGGGCCACACGGAACAGCAAAGAGGATCAGCACCAACCATTAGTCATCTTTGTCGTTTTCCTCCTCCGTCGGAAATTATACAGACGGGAAAATAAAACAAGTCGAGAGATCTTTAGCGGCACGGCAGTGTTTGTTTATAGTTTGGCTTACGTGTTGAGAGCGAGTCATGCAAGCCGGCTGTGGGATGGAGGGAATGTAGCAGGGAAGGAGGGGACGAAGGAAGGAAGGAGGGAAGGAGTTAAGAGACAATGAAGGACGGAGAGAGGAGGTAAGGGAAGTCAAGGAAGGGAGAAAAGCGGACGAAATGAACCCAAAAAGAAAATAAAGCAGGAGGTTAATTTTCACTTTAACAACTCACGATAGAATTTTATGCCGCCGAAGCGTCCATCAAAGCGAGCGCTGTAATACACGTAACAATTTTCTTCAGTTTGCCGAGAGTTCCCTCCGTCATTACATTTCGTAACAGAGCAAGAAAATACATATAATAGAAACGCAAGGACTCTAATACGCCTCACTAAAGTCAGCGAAACACAACAAAAGTGCGCCGCTTCGTGCCGCCGCACGGAACACCCTCACACGGCCTCGCTCAGGCGTGTCAGGCCAAGACAAAAAGACGTGATTTCTTATTTTCTAAAGATCGGCAGAGGCTAATTTCCATCTTATCTCTGGACTCACTTTCAGATGATATATATTTTCCTCTGTCGGAGATTAAGCTGATTCCCGTCACGACACCACGACGAGGCGGCGCGCCAACACGAGGGCCTGGGGGGAGGTGGGGGGGAAGGAGACGGGGAGGAAGAGCTGAGTCTCTTGATTAAGTATAATACGTGTATCCAGCCCTTGAGGGCAAATCTGCGTGATGCCTCACATGACATTTTCTTGCTGTTGTTTTATACTTTTATGAATTAGCATGCATGAATGCAACAACTAAGAAAAAAGAATATCGCTATAAATGAGCCGTCTCATGTTTGAAAAAAATCTCCGTCTTTCATTTATTTTCGATGAATTCGTCAGTGAATCAAGGCAGCAAGTGCTGATGAATTTACACAGGTAGCAAAAAAAAAAATCTAATCTTTACCGGAGAAAAAAATCTGACTAAAAAAATATTTAAAAAGTATTGATACCGATGATGGTAAAAATGTTGAAGTGATACTGATGATAAGGATCGTGATGATGATGATGATGATACTGACGACCAGAAAAGTAGGACAAGAAAGAGAAGAAAGATGAAAAAATGCAATTCAAGTGATATCACGGCGAGAGGTGTAAAGTGGACACGAACAAGCAGGAGACGATGAGGGAGAGTGCGGAGGAGGGGGAAGTAAGTAGGCGGGAGCAGAGATGGAATGCAAGACGGAAGGGATGGGAAAGGTGAAGGGAAGCGGGGGATGCAAAGAAAGGAGGATAAGACAGGATAAAGAAGTGAAGGGATGGAAAAATGGACATGAAAAGGAAGTGAGAGAGTGAAGAAACAAGGGAAGGAGTGAAGGACAAAAGCTAGCAAGAGAGGAAGGGAATGAACGAAGGAATGGACAGAGGAATAGAATATGAAAGGCAGGTAAGGAGGGGCGGAAAGAAGGAATAGATGAACGACACGACAGCATAGGGAAGAGAGAGAGGGATTGACAGATGAAGGAACAGAAAGAGAAAAAGAGATAGATAGAGGACGGGTGGAAGGAGGGAGCATCTCGCGGGTGGGTGGGAATCGCGAAATGTGCCACGGGTGACGCTTGCAGAGTGTTCTCGTCAGGGCGGGAGACTGACGGACTAATTATCCAAATATTTGAACACTCGACTGGATGATGTGTCTGGGGAGGGAGAGAGGAGATAGAGAGAGGGAGAAGGAGAGAGGCAGAGGTAGACACAGCTTTAAGGAAGGGACAGAAAGCTAAAAGGAAGGGGTAAAAGCTAAAAGGAGGAATCAGCTGTGCATAGACATTGACTGATATAACGGGGGAGATAGAGAGATAGAGTTGCGTTTTGAAGGATACGTAGGAAAGCAGGAATGAGGAAAGAAAGAAAGATATAAGGACTGAACCTACAGAATATACACTACATGGACATTAAGAATATCTGAATTAGTAATGGCTATGGCGCTTTTCAGTGCTTCTCTGTACTCTGACATCTAAGCTCTCGTTTAATGTTTTCTGTTTCTTTCATTCTTCCTCTGCCACTAACCAGTATAAATGTCTCATCAACGCGTGACTCCTCGAAATGTTCTTTGTTTTCGTTTTCGTCACTTTTCTTTGCTCTCCTTATATTTTCTTTCCTCCATTCCTATTAACTGTTTACTGCGTCCTTTACTCTCGCTCCCTTCCGGTAAATTGGCATTCGACATGGACCACTTTCGTCTGCGTGTCATGCTGCGTTATTAGACAGAGCGTTTATTTCTTTACGAGTCGCATACCTCACCACCATCTCCACTACCACCACCACCACCACCACCACCTCTGTTCAGCATGGTATCAAGGGGTGACTTACACGTTTTTACACACGCAGGTAAACACACACTCACACTCACACACACACACACACACACACACACACACACACACACACACACACACACACATGCAGGCACACACGAAAGACGCAGTTTATTACTCGAATAATGAAAGCAGAGGCCAAACAGCACGTCTTGTTTGGACACACAGACATACTTCCTCTCTAGCTGGAGTAAACACGCACGCACACACACACACACACACACACACACACACACACACACACACACACACACACACACACGCACACACAAACTCCACACACACAAACGCATCACATTAAAAAGATCTACTCCATTAAGCAACAATTACGTCATTTTCTCCCCGCCTCCCCGGCTAAGGCGCGTCACTCGTGTCACGCTAATTTGGGCGATGATACAGCACGAGCCTCATCCATTATCCAGAAAAAAATCAGACCAAGACAAAAAGGTTGATGCGTCGAGTCATTTGGTGCCACACGTGACCCGCTTATCGAGACGCGGCGCCGGGGGGAAACAGGGAGCATGCGGGCGGTGTCTTGTCTTGGGTGCCTCGCGGCGGCCCCTCCCTTCTTCATTGCCACCCCCCTTCAATCCCCCCGCCGTCTGCCCGTCACCCAACCGTCATGCCCCGTTATTAAGCTACAATGCCGTAATGAAACCTTGTGATGTACAGTTCTTCGGCGCGCAGTCGCCTCTCCCTTCCTTCATTAGCGACGCGGGGAGGGGACGCGAGGGAGAGATAGCGGCGGGGACGGACGAATACCTGCTACATCACGCCACGGACTGCAATTCACGGAAGACAAAAATAGCCATTAATCGATCAGAGCTAAAAGCCTAAATTAACTTGCCATTTATTCCAAGCGGTAACAACAAGGTAGTTAATTGACGCGTTTAATTATATGCTGCATTTGACCCCAAAGACCAGGTCAAGGAGAGTGATGGCCGTGATTGACAAGCACCGTAATTATCAGGCAGGGCTGCAAGGGGCCCATTACTGCACCTGGCTTGAGGGAGGCGAGGGGCGGCGAGCGGGGCGGGCAGGTAGGGAGAAAAAATAACAGGAAACAGGTGAGTGAAAGGAAGAGAAAGAGAGTGAGAGAGAGGGCAAAGAAAAGAAAAGTATTTGTACATAGAGGAAACAGTAACGGGGAATACAGTGACGAAGGATAAGGGTGTGAAGAGGGGAGAAGGAGAGTGAGGGTTGTAAGGTCATCAACCCCCAAGGGCGGGAACACCTGAGTGAGGGGACACCTGAGGGTCACCTGCGCACTGTTTGTTAACACGACGCGCTATTCTGCTTTCTGCTTCACCTCACCCCCTCCTCCCCTCACCCCCTTCCTCGACTCTCCTGCTCCAGTCGCTGTGGTAATAATTTACGTCGTACCGTGTAAACAAATAGACTTTTTTCTCTGTCCTGGCTTTGTGTGTCACCAACTAACACCAAGTAATCCCTTTTGTTCGCCGCATTTATACAAGCTGATTCCGGGTCAAGCACGTAACGGATGACGCGTTCTCATGTCACTGTTTTATCAGAAATTTTCCCCGTCAAGGCGCTGTAAGTTTTTTATCTTAAACTCTTCCGGGCGAGGTAATGGAATACCCCAATACTTCATTAATACGAATCGCGGCACGACACGTCACGCGCCGCCTGACATGCATGACGTCCGCACATAAAGCTCGCTGACGTATGAAGGGATAAACTACTTGGAAATATAAGGACCTGGCGCTGGGGACACGAGGCATTACTCACGATACCTTAAAATTCACTCCACGAACAGCGGCTCCTCACACCAAAGCAAGGACGGCGCCACTCCCTCCCCCACTCCCACCCTCACCCCCACTCCTTCTCTGTTCCTCTCTCACCCACCTTTCCTTTCCCTCTTTCTCTCTCTCTCCCTCAGGCGGCGACACTAACGTCCTCCTTCGCTCGCAACACTCCCAACACCCTTCGCCTCCCCTAACCTGGCCACTCCTTAAGCACATTTAATTATTTTCTTAGCACCACATTACACAGCATTTGCCGCATTAGCACTGAGGTGTTGCATTCTCCTTCCAGTGGCAAGGAGAGGATCAAATACCTTTACCTAGGGAAGGAACTTTATATATACACTAGACATTGGTACTCTCTCTCTTTTCTATCTATCTATCTATCTAACTTGCTCTCCCTTTCTCGCTCTCTCTCGGTCTCAGCTGCCACTCTATCACCAAGAAACGAGAAATTTCTGTGTAAAATTCGAAAAAAATTCTGTAAACACAAAAGTGAACCAAGGCAGTATATCGCGGGGCGGCGAGCGTGATTTGTTACGGTGGTTGTTGGTATTTCATAGTAAAGTGGACTCGACTGTTTCCGAGCGGTGCGTGCAAGTGGCTGGCGGCGCACGTGAATACTGCATCAGACAAAACGCTCCAGTCATTTCCGAGGCGCTTCAGTTCCCCGCAAAGGACCCGACAGTTGACGAAGCCGCGGCGCTGGGCGAGGAGGGGGAGTAGCGACCTGCCCATGCACACCTTGCCCGCACACCGATACTGCCCGCGATAATACTCCCTGCACCGCCTTACATGCACAATCTACCTTTCTCTTACTCACCTGTTCTCTCTCTCTCTCTCTCTCTCTCTCTCTCTCTCTCTCTCTCTCTCTCTCTCTCTCTCTCTCTCTCTCTCTCTCTCTCTCTCTCTCTCTCTCTCTCTCTCCGCCCCTAATACATGGAGCTAATGAAAGAGTGGCAGCGTGGATGCATATAATTCTTGAGGTGACAAACTGTCGCCGCATAAAACACGCAGACACGGGGACTCGTCAGCACGGTCAGGCACACTCCCTTGCCGCCAGCCACGGAGTCGCCGCTCACCGGCACGACGCGTCATACAGTTCATGGACCTCGCCGCTCGTTTCTTACATTTTTCCAGTTAGTCATTCATATTTCAAGACTTCAAACGTCTCAAGGTTAGTTGTTATGGAGTAAACCGTATATTGCAACGTGCATATATGATTTATTAGAGGAGTATTGCCTTGCGGGAAGGGGGAGAGGAATTAGAAAAAGGTGTTTTCTAGAAATTTTGTGATTTACATTCCGAGTTGCATGAGTTTCTTGCAACTTTCAGTGGCTTTGAAGATAAGTTGTTTGTTTCTGACTAGTTCGTCTTCACCGTCCTCACCCGCCGTCATTGCGGGCAACAAGGCTGGGGGCGACATGACCTTTACACAGTCTACCTCTGACTTGAAAGAACTTGGGAACTGTCCTCCTCCGACTTCCTAGTATAATCCCATTCCCACCTGGCGTTCCGGCAATGTCTTTATAGAGAACATCTTTCTTTACAAAGCCTGTAATCCTTAACATATTACATGCATTAAATATTCACCAGTTATTTAAGTGATTCCTGATAAGAGACGTAAGTGTAGCGAATACTTCTAAGAATAAGTAAAAAGACTCCTTCTTAGGTATAAAAACGCCCACACGGAGCTTCCCCTTCCAGGAAATAGCTACGCGGGTCCTCGTAACGTGCTGAGGGCAGCGTCCCCAGCACAGGGCCGAGCACCCTCACCTGTGCGGCCAGGTATATGAGGCGGCGCTAACAGGGTGGGAATAGACTTAAATCCTAGCAGGGGCGGGGATGCAGGGGCGGGGGTTGCAGGGGCGGGGAGAGTGGAGGAGAGAGAGGCCGGTGGATGGGGTATACAAGGGGAAAGGAGAGCGGAGGAGGAAGGAGCGGAGGGGGGCGAAGGTGCATGGAGACAGGTGAACGGGAAGGGAAGGGGTTGGAGGTGGCGGGGGTGTATTGGAGGGGTGGAGGTGGCAGGGACTGCGTGGGGAGGGTGGTGGGGGGCACAGCGCCGGGTACGTGATGACCCGTCAGTCCCCCGTCACCCGCACGCCTCTCCGTTCCTGGGAATCTGCATTTTTACCGGCGAAGAGGATGGACGGGAATGTGTCTGTATTGGAGGTAATTTTTCCGCTAATGTGATGTTGAGGCGCCGCTGTGCTACGTTTTTCCCGCCGACACGATGCTGACTGATGCGAGACGAATTAATTGGCTCGAATAACTTTGGCTGCGAGCGTCGAGTGGATTTGTTTACAGCGCGGCGTGAAACATTGTGACGCTGATGCCGCGGTCAGTATGTTATGTCCGCTCGTGATAGCGCGCTGAGGCCGGGAGAGACAGGGTAAAAACAACACTACTTTCAACTCAGTGTGTAGTCAGGCATCTGATAATCATAGGCTGGGCTTTAATCTTTAACGAGATGGAGTTGAATAGTTTGACTGTCCGCTACTATAAAGGGATGACGACATTACAGTAAATATAAATTAGTTATCAGCAATTTCTTACACTTTTACGAATGAAGTTAAATGTTTGCAAATCATTATTTACGACTAAGACCCCCCACCAGCACGAAGATTATTCTTTTGGGGTATACAATCCTTCGAGAATGGTGCATTTAGGAAAAATGGAGGAGTGAAAATCTTATCACTTCATTTAGCCATTTATAACGTATGCAGCTATATAAAATCTATCGGAGAGACGACTAGGAAAATCACGGCTCCTCTTTCCTTCGCAAACCATACCCAGATATCAACCCCGATTCCTCCAGCAGTTGGTCGCTCTTAATACTGTCGACAGACTTCAGAATGGGACGTGAGAGAAATACTTAGAAGAAAACTGAGTAGAAGTAAAGAAAAAGTTATGAGGACACAGACGTCCACAACACATAAGTCATGCACATAAACACTCACACGAAGTCAGCAGAGGAAGACCCAGAAAATGTGAGCCACGCCGTCTCCAGAAGAGGCTCGCCCTGCCGGCAACAACAACTCGACGCCCGCTTAGTAAATACCATGAAAGCTGTTACCAAATTGCAGGCTGTCGGCTGATGCATATCTGTGCTTATTTCCGAGTGTTATCAAGGCGACTCGAGCTCTGTGATGATGCTAAGGTGTTTGCTGAATGGGGAACACGTGCCCGCCAGGGAAGGGAAGGACTGATAGAAGATGAGCTAAAGAGGGTGTGCCGAAAACAATGTGTAAGGAAAGGGATATGCAGAAAGAGGAGGAGGAGGAGGAGGATTGGTAAGAAAATATATGAGAAGGAAGACGATCACAGGCACAAAAAAAGAAGAAAAGCAAAGAAATATATAAGAAAAAGTAATGAAGGAAGATATGACAGAACAGTGAAGAGAGCGACGACATCAACCAACGGGGACGATGAGGACGACATTAAAAGAGTGATGACGAAGACTCGGGCGATGAGAACATTAGTGACTTACTCTTTTTAATGTAACGTAAAAGATAAATAAATGGAAAACAATGCAACACAACACGCTTTTGCTATAAAACACACACATACAAGAAACTACTTAGACAAACAATACGATAAATCAGTAGAGGTTTTTAGTGTACGAATTTGTTATTGTGAGATTGAGGAAGCAGATGGCGCGGTAATATTGCGGATTAACAACAACAAAAAAAATGAAGTCGAAAATAATTTGTGTATGGGGCTCACAAGTTGATCAACCAACACAAATTAATACGTGTGTCAGGAATGAATGTAATTTAACAGAAACTTATTATTTATTAAGCTCATTAGATAATCACTACAGAGTTAATGCTGCTAAATTATTAAAGATACTGTGCGGCTCTCTCTCTCTCTCTCTCTCTCTCTCTCTCTCTCTCTCTCTCTCTCTCTCTCTCTCTCTCTCTCTCGTTTTCTCTCGTTTGTTTTTTTTTGTGTGTGGGGGGATGAGAGAGAGAGAGAGAGAGAGAGAGAGAGAGAGAGAGAGAGAGAGAGAGAGAGAGAGAGAGAGAGAGAGAGAGAGAGAGAGAGAGAGAGAGAGAGAGAGAGAGAGAGAGAGAGAGAGAGAGAGAGAGAGAGAGAGAGAGAGAGAGAGAGAGAGAGAGAGAGAGAGAGAGAGAGAGAGAGAGAGAGAGAGAGAGAGAGAGAGAGAGAGAGAGAGAGAGAGAGAGAGAGAGAGAGAGAGAGAGAGAGAGAGAGAGAGAGAGAGAGAGAGAGAGAGAGAGAGAGAGAGAGAGAGAGAGAGAGAGAGAGAGAGAGAGAGAGAGAGAGAGAGAGAGAGAGAGAGGGCATCACTCAGGACCTGCCGCTCATCACAAACATTCAGCAAACTCGTATCGACATTAGACACACACACACACACACACACACACACACACACACACACACACACACACACACACACACACACACACACACACACACACACGCACTCAGATATTATAAAGGAAAAACTAACAATAAAACAACCACTCCCCAAATAAGAAATAATAATAACAATAATATCAAGATTAAACTCTCCAAGGCCTCGCAGACAGGACTAGGACGCCCAGCTCTGCCGATGATTATAGAGAAAGAGAGTGAGAGTGATGGGGGGGGCGGTGGCGATCAAACAAGAGGTAATGGGAGGTGGGCAGAGAGAAAGAAAGAGGTGGGTTGGTCGCTGTGCATGGTAGTGGAGATGAGTGATGGTGAGGGTTGGGCATGATGGGAAGTGGGAGAGATGAAGGGGAAGGGGTAAAGTAGGGTATGTGTGGGAAGGGGTTGCAGTGTCCTTCTCCTCCTGCCCTTGAACCTCTCTTATTCATTGGCTTAGAGAGGAAAGAGTGATTAAACTCTTCTTTGTCTTGTCCTTGTGTCTCTCCCAAGTAAGAGTGTGTGTGTGTGTGTGTGTGTGTGTGTGTGTGTGTGTGTGTGTGCGTGCGCGTGCGCGTGTGCGTGTGCGTGTGTGTGTGTGTGTGTGTGTGTGTGTGTGTGTGTGCGGGGATGGGGAGGGGGAATGGCTTCGCACGCCTTTTGATTTTCATTGTCACGTTTACTGTTCCCAGTTTGGGCTGTACAACCTTAGAGGCTGTTTTGATACCGTACACGAGCTTCAGCCGTCATTTTCTTTCATCAAGTTAAAATTAGTGTTCTTCAAGTTTACTAACATTCTGACTTAGTGATCATCCATGGTGTGCATCCACAGCACCATTTACTAGCTTAGAATCCAAGGGAACTGCCTTCCTTACTACTTCCAGAAGTTTACCGTGAAATTATCTCACGCTTTGTCGACAAGAATTCCAGTTCACGTGCTAGGTTGAAACTAGATTGTCTTTGTAGTCTGGTACCCCTGACAGATTGTTACCAAAGCATATGTGTTCAATACAGACAATGAAACGGGTGGTAGAGAGGGTAGTGGTAAGAGGAAAGGGATACCAGAGGGTCGAGGGCGGGGAGGAGTGACGCGCCCTTAACCCCCTTTGCTCATCACGCGAGGCAGGAGGGGCGAGAGGGGTATGAGAAAGAGAAGTGGGATAAATAGGCTCGAGGTAGAAGAAGGGGAGGGATGCACGAAGGCGGGGGTGGGAACTAGAGAGGCAGTCTGGCTGAGGAGGAGGGGGGAGGGGTCATAGAGGGTGGGAGTAAGGAGTGGTGTCGCGACCTAAAGACCCCCCTTTACTCACCCGGCAGAGGGGGGGGGGGGGAGTGGAGGGAGTGTGGGTGTGGGGGTGTCTGTGCCCACGCCACCAGTAGCGGCTGCGCCCAACCTCACAATTAGCCTGTCCTCTCCCTGATGAAGATGATGAATGCGCGTTGCTGGCGAGGGGTGATGAGAGACCAGGGATGTTGCGAGGGTTAAAGTCATCACAAAAACGGCATAAACAAACCTAATTTATAGCGGAGTGTACAGGTTAATGATAGTGGAGGCGGCGGCGGCGTCCGGGCCTCCGCCACGTCAGCTGCTGCTCGTCAAGGTGGGCGGGAGACGGGTGGAGGGGGAGATGGGGAAGAGGGGAGGGAGGAGATGAGGAAAAGATGGAGGAGGAGGAGACGGAGGAGGAGGGGGAGGAGGAGGAGGAGAAGGAGGAGGAGGAGAAGGAGGAGGAGGAGGAGGAGAAGGAGGAGGAGGAGAAGGAGGAGGAGGAGGGAGGAGGAGGAGGAGGATAAAGGGGAGGAGTGTGGATTGTGGAGGTGTGGACGCAAACGTGAATGATAAGGTACAGTAATGAAAAAGGAGGCGAAAAAGTGCTAAGTGATGCTGAAACGAAAAAGAATAAGGAAAAAAGTTCACTGAAGGACTGACTTGGGGATGGAGTGATGCTAACGGTGCCTGGCTGCAGGGACCCTGGCATTGGTCCCTGCAGACCTCTGGTGGTTGCTCGGACAAGCGGGAAAAATTATATTAAAGTCACCTGTGGTTTACACTCACAGTAAAGACCGGTCAATTGTGGTGCATAGGGACGCGCGCGCAGAGCCTCTGAAGTAGGTGCCTGTGATATACTTATTCGTGGCATCATTTTTTGTTTCCCCAATAATCCTTTAGTGGCTCGGACAAAAGAAAAAAACAGTAATTACCCTTGTAAACGATGATATATATATATATATATATATATATATATATATATATATATATATATATATATATATATATATATATATATATATATATATATATATATATATATATGTACATATCTGAATATGTATGTAAATTTGGCGTTCTGTTTGCATGCTAATCCCCAGTCCCGTGTGTGCCGAGGCTGGATTAACGGGACGGGAGGAGTGATCCTTCCGGAGTGACGGCCGGGCATTTGGTGTGAGCTACAAACTGCATACTTTATCTCAAAGAAATGTTGCCTAATTACGGGCCTTCAACACCGGCCTTAATCATGTCATTATTTACAGTTGTGTCCGACTCTCGTGAGGCCAAGGTCAGGGCGGGCAGCCTCCTCACGAGTCACTGAGATATGGACGACGCGGGAGTAAACAGCTGCCCCCTGACTCCCTCCCCCGCCGCGGCCCCTCAAGGAGCCGCCGACGAGACTCTGCTCAGATTATACTCTCCTCGCGTTGCCCTGTGAGTTTTGCTGACCAACACCATCGTGGGCCTCTGTGGGCGTCCATTAAATTAAAATCTAAACTAGAAACTCCGTTACTGTAGGGTACGTCCCGAGTTTCTTGCTCGTGACACTTGGCGATAAAGGCAAATACCCATATAAAACATATAGTTATTAATGAAGCCAAGAATTCCGACATTTTATGGTTGCCTCAGGACTACATGCGGTGTATAGGATGTTAATTTCCTACTTTATGTCGCAGCAAGGTCACACAAATGTCAGGGTTGGCGTGTCGGTCCGCACAGGCGAGGCGCAGGGCCGTCACGCGCCGACACACTAAAGAAATACACCTTATGATTGGTGCACCGCGCAGCGCCGCCCCTCCTGCGCCCACCACCCGGCGGCGTTAGGACAAAACCCTTGCCCGTGTTCTTATCAGAGTCGAAGAGCTTTCTGCAACCTTTTCTCCGTGGAGGGTTGATGGATGACGGTTACCTCATCATTCTCGGAAGCAGACTTGTCTCCCCTTGGGAACTGGTAAGTGAATACTCACCCCTTGCTCGTGAGCCAAGACCTCTGCCTCCCATACCCTCCGCCCTGGGCCCGTCACCTCAGCCTCTATTTCTCACTCTTGTCACGCTCCACGTGTGCCTGCTTCTCTTTTTTTTCTCTCATGATACATTGTCCTGCTTTATCTTGCACACAATGCAAGCGTCACTAAGATATGGAGCACACGTGGCGTCAACGGTGGACAATGATCTTATTGTTTCGCTGACCAGTGGTGCGTCACCGCTTGCCGATAGTTACTCAGTAGAGCAGTTTTCCGTGCTGACAACCCGTCACTGTGACATGGAAGCTAATCTTTTTTAAGAAAAAAATATCAATTTCTTCGATTTCGTAAGAATAAGCAACTCGATTTGTTTTCAACATATGATGAAACACCGCACAGCGACGTGGTGCGCGTGCGGCCAAGGAACGCCCGCTAACTTGTGACTGTCTGTAGCTCGCCGGGTCTTCCAGTAAACCCACGCTTCACTTTCTACTCTGTAGGGTCACGTCGGTACAATCTAATCAATTATTCAAGCGCATACTGAACCATAAATCAAAGGGAATACTTTAAAGCTTTGTTATCTTTATTGCAGTAAGAGAGACAGACTAAAGATAAGACAAAGATATAAAAAAAGTGCCCCAAAACACGCAACTCCCAAAAGGAATAAAGATGCCGAAAAAAGTATGATTAAGTTTGGTTCCAGAAGTGTCTTGATATTCCCTTCTTGTGGGGGTTGTTTTATGTGTCAACCTTCAAGGTATATCTCTGTCCTACACAGGCGACACATGTCACCACCCTCAATTCAATCGCCTGCCAAGAGCTAAGCCAGTACTCACTATGCCATTGTTTCCTCTGGTTACTAAATCTCTCAGTTAAGGTGACTCATGCAAAAACCGTCCTTGTGTGTGTGTGTGTGTGTGTGTGTGTGTGTGTGTGTGTGTGTGTGTGTGTGTGTGTGTGTGTGTGTGTGTGTGTGTGTGTGTGTGTGTGTGTGTGTGTGTGTGTGTGTGTGTGTGTGTGTGTGTGTGTGTGTTTGAGTGAGTGAGTATACGTATATTTCCAGTCTCGAAATACGTAGTTAGTCATTAGCGGTAATACAGGTAATGGAACAAGATGTTGAATTCAGCCGTGTCATGAAACACAATTAGCGTGCTCTGGATTGACCTCGACTGCTGTAAGAACAAAAACAAGACAAGTGATAGACGAGTCGTGGCGCTGACAGCCGCCGTGTAGAAAAAAATATATGAGGCAATGATTAAGATGGAGCCACTTTACTAGTATGGCATTTGGCAGTGGCCTGGTCTTCTATACATCTCTCTCTCGCTCTCGTTCTCTCTCTCTCTCTCTCTCTCTCTCTCTCTCTCTCTCTCTCTCTCTCTCTCTCTCTCTCTCTCTCTCTCTCTCTCATGGGACGGAGAGCTTTTTGCCAGACTAATAATTGCCGTTTCCGTCAATCTTTGCCGTCGATCTTTCTGTCAAAATCGGTCAGACTCGGAAAGATTCTCCTGCAAACTCAGCCTTTTTTTCATCCCATTCGCTCAGTTCCTGACGTCACACAAAAAATCTGATATTTCCGTCCGTAATTCTTTATGAGGCGTTATTTCTTAGTATTTTGGGCGGAATGTGTTGGACTGCAAGAAGGTGGAGTGAGAGGGAGGATGAGTCTCTTGGTTGTGTGTGTGTGTGTGTGTGTGTGTGTGTGTGTGTGTGTGTGTGTGTGTTCTGTAATTTTGTGTCAGTGTCGATGTTTCTGTGTGCTTGTCTGTGTTCACGTGTGTGCTGGCTGATTGCATTTCGCATTATCATGGCGTTATGTGTATTATTTATGCAATTTTTTTGGTGCGTCGTCGTTAAATAGATTATTTGCCCCCATTCACTCATGTGCGAGCGGCCATAATTTCAAACAATATTTATCACGGTTGCAAGCTTTCATTTTCCCTCATTCCGATACACTTAACCTTTTTTTGTGACGAGAACGCGTTCGCTGCAGTTCATATAAAAATTTACGTTATTCGATCACGTCAATTCTTATTCATTAGCGTCACTAGGCAGATGCATAATCCTCTTCATTACATTTTCATCGACATTCATATACTCTGCTTTATTTTTTCTTGACCTCGACAGAAATATAAGTCTTCGTTTTTTCTTCATTTACAGCTCAAAATTCTATTCTTGATCCTTAATCCATAAAACAGAATCATAAGCCTCATCAAGACTTCCATCAATATCTTCACAATCTTTGCTTTTGGACAAGTTTTTATTGACCATCTCGGTGAAAACACGTATCTCATCATCCTTTCTGTGACTGACTGACCTCCAGACTCTCTAATGTTCCTTATTGCAGCTCAACCTTTGACCTCTTGCCGTTCCTGTGACTGAGTGACCTCCAGGCAGTCTGATGCTCCTTGCATCTCACCTCTTCCCAGCCTCTCACTGCTCCACCTGTCCCTTCGTCCGGCTGGCCTGATGCCTTCCCGTGTCTGCAAGGTGGAGCAGGACTGGCGTGTGATGGCTCTGACGGACAGGACTAGTCATTAGCGTTCTTCGTTGCAGGAAGGCTGATGACCATCACCCACACCAACCTTGGTTCGTGGGCAACCCCTTGGGGCTGATTAGACAAGCCCGGCCCAGCCTAGTCGAAGGATTAGGTTACTCTCCTTCAAAACGAAACTCAGGATCTGGTTATTCATGGTTGTTATGCATCTCGTGACGGGTGAGTAGCACCAGGTTCAGGGTAGAAGTGTGTGCCTGATTTGGTGGTGTTTGTCTGTTTTGTGTGTGTGGCGAGCACTGGCTGGCGGTCTCATCGTCTTTCATCATCATCCCCATCATTACCTCGTGCTAATTTTCATTTTCTTTAATTTTACATCATCATTATCTTTCTTTTGCCTTCTTCTTTTTCTTTTTCTTCTTCTTCTTCTTCTTCTTCTTCTTCTTCTTCTTCTTCTTCTTCTTCTTCTTCTTCTTCTTCTTCTTCTTCTTCTTCTTCTTCTTCTTCTTCTTCTTCTTCTTCTTCTTCTTCTTCTTCTTCTTCTTCTTCTTCTCTTTTTACTTCTCCTCAGTTTCTTCGTCCTTTTATATTTTACTTTTTTATATTTTCTCTTTTAGCTTTTTTTCCTTTTTCCTTTTTCTTCAATTTCCTCCCTTTGTAAGTCGTCACAGCCATTACCACATTACTGCTTATTATCATCGTTCTTCCTCACAAATTCATATCCTATTTCCAGCTTTTATGGCTAACATAATTATCATACGGTCAATAATCCAACTTGTTTTTCTCTTCTTAATCTCTATATACGAATGCAACACCCGTTCAAGGCTGTCAAGTGATTCTACATACAGTTCGTCAAACCTTTTACTCACTTACAATTTACCATCTTATAAATATCCTTGTCTATCCAATTTTATTAACATTCTCTCTAACGCCAACGGGTCGATACTTTATCAAGGTACTTGCTAGTCTCCTTCACTCACGCCTGTTCATATTTACATCGATCACCTTCAAGCATTTTCTATAAACACAAAAACATTCTTCACATACACACACCATACATCTTCCTCCTCCTTCAAGCATTTTCTATAAACACAAAAACATTCTTCACATACACACACCATACATCTTTCTCCTCCTTCAAGCATTTTCTATAAACACAAAAACATTCTTCACATACACACACCATGCATCTTCCTCCTCCTTCAAGCATTTTCTATAAACACAAAAACATTCTTCACATACACACACCATACATCTTCCTCCTCCTTCAAGCATTTTCTATAAACACAAAAACATTCTTCACATACACACACCATGCATCTTCCTCCTCCTTCAGCCACCACAGCCACTCTATACGCAGCAATTACTCCTCCATTCCTCACCGGCACTGTCTTTCACCCTCGCACTTACTTCTCCAATCACATCAACTTGTTCTCACTCACTGAACTTCCCTAAACATTCTCCTGACAGTCCCCGGAATATTTCACTCTCCTCTCCACACCCTTCACGTGCAGAGTTATAAGCATTGACTGTTATCTATCTCTTCGTATTTCTAATCTCATCCACGTCAAGTTTACTGACATGTTTCCCTCGCCCCTTCTCACAGCTCATCCCTCAATGCAATAACCACATCCTCTCCTGCACATGTCTTTTCAATCAGACTCCTCACTTAGATCCTCGAAACTATCTAAAAATATATAAAAAAAATATCAATCTCCCTTACTCTCAGTTCTGTATCCCTGCATAGAGATTTTAATTTTAACTTTTTGGGGGTAGTATGCCTCAAAGTTGCTAGATTGTCTTACTCAGCCTTTTATATTTACCGACTTCCGACCCAAAAACTGTCTCGTGGGCCCCAATAAGGAGACTCACTTATAATTATCGTTAAAATAGTTAATTCCTGATGTTTCTTGGCAATAGTTAGGCGTCAAAAACCGGTAAATACTATGGTCTGAGTACGACAATCTGGCAACGGTGATATGCCTTCGAATGTGCTGAGCTGCGGCAAAATAACTCACGTCAAAATCCCAAAAGCGAGTAACGAGGCAAACAGGAATAGAATATATCAATCATCTTTCATTTTCCTATTATGGCAAGAGAAAGTCATACTGGAAGGGTTCTTAGCTCTTTGCCTTCGTTTCCGTGCCATATTTTACCTCACGCTGGGAATATAAACAATTTTTGTCGCTCACTGTATGTCAAAAAAAGGGATGACAATGATGAAAATACAAAAATAACAATAATAAAGATAATAATAACGGTAATATCAATGTACATAAGTGCGTATAAACATCAGTAAAGAGCACCGAAAACGTCCACACCCAACCAGTAAGTATATATCGGAAGGGACAGCGGGGCGGGCCTTACATCACCCCCACCCCCCACCCCCTTTCCAGCACCAGCACCAGTCCGTCTCCGCCGCCCGCAACACTCGGCCGCGTCCAGCAAAATAGGGAAGACATACGGACGCATATATTTTGCTTAAACTGCCGAAAATAAACCGCACAGTTACGACCACACGCAGTGCACACATCACGGGCGGGGCGATGGGGGGAGAATGAGGCGCCGCTGAGTGATTGCGGTGAGTGAGGAGCGAGAATGAGGATAGCGGGTTGATGGGAGGAATGATGGCCGGCGGATGAGCTGGGTGAGGGATGCTGCGTGAGGGACGGCCGGTGCACACACACACACACACACACACACATATTCACACACATACACACAGACACGTACACACACACACACACACTCCTGAATTAGCTTTATGAAACTGACCCAAATACTGACTTGCCCAACTTCCAACATTATCTTGCATAGAGGTCGTCTTTTTAATACTTAGACACTCTTCCTTCAATCATATAAAGCTCTAAGAGAAAAAAAATTGAGTGAAAAAATCAAAAGTAACAAAATATATATTGAAAAAAATCATAAAACATTCTCCTGCCTGGACTCACCCTCCGCCTGAGTGATGGGAAAGCTAAACTCTTCGTCAGGTGAACAAAGAGGAGTAATTCAGGCTATGGTTATATTCACTGTAGTTCTCTTCAAAATATGCCTTGCGCGTATGCAATGGATAGGGGCATGAATCCACGCAACTCTATATGCAGTGACAGAACCAAAGGATAATGTTTAATTTATCAACTGCCTTCTTTCTTTTATCGTCTCCAAGTGGTTGCTTTCCACCTCCATGTTCAGCCACTCTTCTTGTACTACAATCTTGGTTTTGACGTTCTTAAATTCGTAAATGCAACTCTCTTCTTTTCCTCGACAAGTGGTAGAACTTTAACATTGATTTTTACTCTGCACATGTCCACTTTGTTGCTTAAGGCTGAAACAATCTACCTTACATTGTTCCCTCCCTCCCATGAAGCACTCTCCTCGGGTTAGTGGCAAGAACCTTACCTCAGAGACAGAATAATCTATTTTTCAGACAAGTATCTCCTTTTTCACTAAAGAATAATCACGTGACAAAACTCTAACATTCGTTTTCAGATTATACATCTCTCTCTCTCTCTCTCTCTCTCTCTCTCTCTCTCTCTCTCTCTCTCTCTCTCTCTCTCTCTCTCTCTCTCTCTCTCTCTCTCTCTCTCTCTCTCTCTCTCTCTCTCTCTCTCTCTCTCTCTCTCTCTCTCTCTCTCTCTCTCTCTCTCTATATATATATATATATATATATATATATATATATATATATATATATATATATATATATATATATATATATATATATATATATATATATATATATATATATATATATATATATATATATATATATGATCGTATGGTGATAGATCACAATCATTGTGTGATAGATATCGCAAACATTTTGTTCAAAGTATTCCATTCATCTTCCATGTCCCGAAGACTTGAAGTGTAGCGGAGGTGTGTGGCTTGCAAAGTGTGGCATGCAAAATGTGGCTTGCAAAGTGTGGCTTGCAAAGTGTGGCTTGCAAGTTGTGGTGTGCGAGGTGTGGCCAGAGGTAAGCCTGAGAGGCGTGGCTGTGAGGTGTGGTCAATGAGGTGTGACAGGATAGCTTTGCTGAGAGCAGCCGCACACCCCCACACCCCGTCCCTTGCTCTCCTCTACCTGCCAAGCGTAAAAGTAACACGTGTATTGTTTTTTTTTCACTTCAGGCGACTAATCAATTTTCCCGCGAGCACACAGACTGTAACTTTCTCCTCATGGATATTAAAGACTAAATCAATAAGGGCGAGTTTTAGAATCACTGCCAGATGTGTTTCGTTTTTCCCTCCTGAGGTTCAGAAGATTAATATTTCGTGACTTTCTAAACTGGAAGAAACAGGATGCCCGAAGTATAAGGAGAAATAAGAGGAGGAGGAGGAGAAGGAGAAAGAGGAGGAGGAGGAGGAGGAGGAGGAGGAGGAGGAGGAGAAGGAGAAGGAGAAGGAGAAGGAGAAGGAACAGGAGGAGGAGGAGGAGGAGGAGGAGGGTACGAGATGGGCAAGTGGAAGAGATAGTGGAGGAAGTAGAGCCGGAGGAAGACTGAGGGTGTGGGAGCAGGGCAGTGTTTCCGCGATGCCAGATGCAGGAGACTCGCAAGCAACAAATGCAACAAACGAAAGCTTTATTGGCCTGGTAGTGCGCGTGGCCGGCCAGCGGAGAGGAGAATCACGGGCACCGATGTGTACTTTATAGACGCCGACCACTCGCCAGCGCCTGGAGGAGACGGCCCATCTTAATTGCTTGCCACTGTTTACTTAGGGATAAAACTGATGTCTGTCATTAATCCGCCCGTTTTACGGCCGCGGCCACTCTCTGAACGCCTCGTCAAGGGGCTCCCAGGCGGCGGACGAGGAAAATACGTGAACGCTATTGTGTGTTAAAAGACGGAGGCGGCGGCGGCGGCGTGAGGGAGCAGTGGGGATGTTGGTTGGGGGCGGGGGGCGGACTCACCACGACCAGGTGCACACTGACTCAGCGCGGTTCAGGTAAAAGCTTGCCGGTGACTGATACACTGCAGGGGGGATGAGGGAGCAGATTTTTTTTTACGTACTTATTTTTTACAGGTGAGATAATTCAGGTGCGAAAGAAGAGAAATCTCCTTCTTTATAGACCACTGTTCAGGGGAGCGTGGCGGAAGCGAGGCGGGGGGAGGGAAGGAGGAAAGGAAGGTGGGAGAAGCAGCTGGACGCTAATTCGTAAATAAGAGGAAGTGAGGTGATAAGTGGGTAATATACAAGAAATCTGACATGGTAAAAATGGGAGCTTGGAGCGACACACACGATCTCTCTCTCTCTCTCTCTCTCTCTCTCTCTCTCTCTCTCTCTCTCTCTCTCTCTCTCTCTCTCTCTCTCTCTCTCTCTCTCTCTCTCTCTCTCTCTCTCTCTCTCTCTCTCTCTCTCTCTCTCTCTCTCTCTCTCTCTCTCTCTCTTATAATCTTTTGGCTGGCAGACACTTCCCAAGGCCACGATACTAACGAGGAGACAAGAACACACACACACACACACACACACACACACACACACACACACACACACACACACACACACACACACACACACACACACACACCAGACGCGGCGCCGAGTCTTCGTACGACAATAAAAGTAAAACCGGTTGGGATCCTGAAGTCCATGTCACGTTTACTGGACCGCTGGGATACTCTGTCACTCTCACACTCCTGCATCGGAGCCTCAGCAACGCCATACACGGGAAGGAACTGAGTATTAGGTAATAAACTGTCGACGATTACCACAGGTGTTTGAAGTCGCAAATAAGAATCGTTTCCTCTCTTCTTGATTGTGGTTTAATTTTGTAGCTCATGTTGTCAGTATGTTGTCGGTTTCTGTGATATACGTGGAGAGGAGGAGGAGGAGAAGGTAGAGGAGGTGAAGTATGGGAAAGTTGAAGAGGAGGAGAAGGAAGAGGAGGAGGAGGAATGGATGTGAGATCGAAAGCAAGCACATGATCTAGACCAAGGGCGATAAATATAAATGTAAGAAAAGTGAGACGAAGAGAAATTAGGGAGAGGCAGAGAGGGAAATTCAGAAGGATGAGTAAGAGGATGATAATGATGATGGGGAAATATATGAGCTGGACGACGAATAGAAGGAGGAGGTATGAGGAGGAGGTGGAGGGGGAGGAGGAGAAGGAGATGAACGTAAATAAAGAAGTGGGAGGATGTGGAAAGGGAGGACGAGGATGAGGGTAGGAGAGAAGAGGAGGAGGAAGAAGACAAACAGGAGGAAGGTCAGGAGGAAGAAGACGAGGGAGAAGAGAGGTAAGAGGAAAGTAGAAGAAGAGGGGCAGGGGGAGGGTAAGAGGGAAGAAGAGGAGAAGGAGAAGAAGAGGTGGGAGGAGGATCAGAGGGAAGCAGAAGAGGACGAAGAGGGACAGCAGGAGGATCAGAGAGAAGAGGAGGAGGAGGAGAGGCAGGAGGTTGGAAGGAGGGTAAGAGGAAAGAAGAGAAGGAGAAGAAGAGGTGGGAGGAGGATCAGAGGGAAGCAGAAGAGGACGAAGAGGGACAGCAGGAGGATCAGAGAGAAGAGGAGGAGGAGGAGGAGAGGCAGGAGGTTGGAAGGAGGGTAAGAGGAAAGAAGAGGAGGAAGAGGAGGTCCAGACAGCTCGGCCCCTCTGCTCATTTACCGGGCCGCTCTAAACTTTGCTAACAAATCTACATTACAAGGGGAGGAGTGTGTCTTGCATGCATCACTTTGATAAACAAGAGGGGATGAAGAATGAGAGAGAGAGAGAGAGAGAGAGAGAGAGAGAGAGAGAGAGAGAGAGAGAGAGAGAGAGAGAGAGAGAGAGAGAGAGAGAGAGAGAGAGAGAGAGAGAGAGAGAGAGAGAGAGAGAGAGAGAGAGAGAGAGAGAGAGAGAGAGAGAGAGAGAGAGAGAGAGAGAGAGAGAGAGAGAGAGAGAGAGAGAGAGAGAGAGAGAGAGAATATGAGAGACACGTTGGACAGCAGATTTACCAAGTGATCGATGGCTTTATAAATTAGAGCGACGTGTTTACTTGAGCGTTAGTAATACAATAGCGTGTTTATGTGTACCTGCTCATGCCGGTACTCTTACTTCCTCTGTTGGCCATACATATACACTTACACACACACACACACACACACACACACACACACACACACACACACACACACACACCTAAGTATACACACCGAAGTTAAGTGAGGCGAGGTGACATGTGGAAAGGTGGTGTAGAGTAAGGTCCAGCAAGTTCGGTGGTGTGAAGTCAGCAGCAGTAATTTTAAGATGAAGTGTAATAAGATGATTTCAAGTGAGGTTAGGTGAGGTATGGTGAGATGTATTAATATGAGGCGAGGACAGGTGAGGGATTGCGACAAAGGGAAGCGTCCTGCTTACCTTGGGGACCAGCAGCTCAGGGTCTTCATCTGGCTTTGTTCTCCGTCCTGGCCGACCCTTGAACAACAGGAAAAACGAAGAAAGGTTAGAGAGCCTTTGTTGAATCCTCGCCTCCTTTAATTTATCCCTAAAACTATATGGAAACAATATCTAATCTTTATTCAATTCTTTTCATTTATTATTTCCCGCCTCATAACTAACGAGAGCGATAACGTCTTATTCATTGTTTGTCTGTTTGTCTGTTCGTTAACAAAATATCTAAAAAAAATGGATTGACATATAGTCACCAAATGCACATAAGAACATCCTTATATCATTATTATTATTATTATTATTATTATTATTATTATTATTATTATTATTAATAATAATAATAATAATAATAATAATAATAATAATAATAATAATAATAATAATAATAATAATAATAATAATAATAATAATAATAATAATAATAATAATAATAATAATAATAATAATAATAATAATAATAATAATAATAATAATAATAATAATAATAATAATAATAATAATAATAATAATAATAATAATAATAATAATAATAATAATGATAATTACTATTATTATAATAATAATATGTATGCTTAGGAGTACGCTGCTTCATTTATTTTTATCAACAACTATGGTGAAATGCAGATGTCATGAACCAATAATGCAAGATTAACATATCCCATTATATATATATATATATATATATATATATATATATATATATATATATATATATATATATATATATATATATATATATATATATATATATATATATAAAACATTATGTGTTTGAGGTGATCATTGTATCCGTTCAATAATCCTGTTTTGTATACATTATAAGTTCGTATCCAGCAATCAGTCATTTGTACTCCACTGACCCTTTCCCTCCTCCCGCCTTCACGACTCACTGGCCTCACTCTGCTACTCAACACAAAACGAATAATTACACTGAGAAATTATAATGAGACTGAGACCCCGAAAAAAAAAGGCAAGAGGTCGTAGTGTAGCGTGATGGTAACAACATATAAAGTCAACAAGCAGCGGCGGCAAAGCGCGGCGCACGAACACCTGTACACATTAATCACGCCCAGGGCAGCACACCCACACACCCACGCCGACAGCCGCCGTCAAAGAACACCTGGCGGCTATTGACCTTCCCTCTGCTGTCACTGGCGGGGCGGCATCAGCCTGGCGTAGCGTGCGCGGCCAACACTGATAAGAGAATTCCTGCTTAATCGTTAACCCCGCACGACATCCCCGTCACACCCCGCAGGAACGCCGGGCATGTTACATTCATTTGCCCGAGTCTCGTATCTCTTTTTTTACCATGTTTTTTTTGTTGTATTCGAAGCACTAACCTGCTTCGTCCAGCACCTGTCCCAGCGCTCACCTGTCTCAAACATACTTTCTCACCTGTCTCGGTACAAACCTGTCTGTCTCTTCTCTCACCTCACAGTCGCTTCACCTGTCTGTCCGTCTGCGTGTCCGTCTGTCTGTCTGCCTGTCTGCCTTGTTGTTTAAGTGTGTTTTTATTGTTCGTTTTACCGCTGTTTCTTTGTTTGGTTTGGTTTGTTTGGGTATACGTAAAGTGTGTGTGTGTGTGTGTGTGTGTGTGTGTGTGTGTATGTGTGTGTGTGTGTGTGTGTGTGTGTGTGTGTGTGTGTGTGTGTGTGTGTGTGTGTGTGTGTGTTTGCTCTGTCTGTCTCCCAGTCTGTCTGTCTTGCTCCAGGCAAACACACACACACACACACACACACACACACACACACACACACACACACACACAAAGAAACGCCCAACCACATACGAAAAACAGAAAGAAACACGCACCAGAAACACATAAACAAACAAGGATGCAAACAAACAAATGAAAGCAAACACACAAACACGCGTGCATTCACTCACAAACAAGCAAACACACACACACACACACACACACACACACACACACACACACACACACACACACACACACACACACACACACAACATCCCCCACTACACATACACAAATGAAAGAGCTCTCGCATGAACTGATTCCTAAGACACGTCATGGCGCCGGCTGAGTTACAATGACTAGCGGGACACAGGCGGCCGCAAGACAGCTCGGAACGCCCAATGCTTGCTTCCGGCGCATATGGCGAGGCATAAAGCTGATGAAATGCTGGTGAATGGTCGCGGTGGCTTGTGATTTCGTGCCATTGAGTCTGCGAGGGAGAAGATGAAGGAGGGGGTGTGCATGTCGGCAGAATGCACAGGGGCTCGTAATGGTGTGTGACTCATGGCGTTAATCGTCCTCGCTGTGTCCCTCTACTGTGTCATCGTCCTGGCGCTTGCATGGCCCCTGCCGACACCTAGCGAGGGCAGGGCGGTATCATGTCCACCTTTCTTTGTTGCGGCACGACACTGTTACGTACATCACCCGAGTCTGAGCCTGGCATTGTGATCTTGTCAGTTTTTATTTTTATTTTTAACGGGAGAACAATGACGAGGGTGAGTGGCTAAATATCAAGAGTGTCCTGGTGAGTGGCGCGAGTGTACCCAGTGAAAGTGCCGGGGAAAAAGATTGAGGAGACTGGAGTGGCGGGGCGGTAGGCACACACTGGGGGAAGAGCAAGAAAAAAGCCGACTTCTGAGTCATTGTTTTCTTGCCCATAACTATAAAGGAGAAAATATTGCACGGCGAGCCCTGGAACATGACGGGATAGGAAAAGAAAAATTTTGCTGGAGTTACATGCAATTTTTTTTTACCTTTTGGGGCTTCGCAAATACCAACGTGAAATACTCGACATGAAAAGTTGACCAAAAATGCCTTGTGTTCATAGGGATTTAAGGTTGAATAATGCATGTTCTTCCGGATTGACTTGTCGGGTCTCCATTCTAAAACATTTGATTAAAGAAGGCCAAGGGGTGAGGTGGGGCCCTTTAACCAAATCTTCCGTCTCCTCCTAAGGCTACATTACTACAAAAAGACACGGCACACGGCCAAGGGAAAAAGAATCGCTGCATATTCTAAACGTAAAAAAACAACACTTGCTATGAAGAATGGAATCGGTAACGGAAAGAAAAAGGGTAGGTGGAGGAGAGAACTGGCAGGAATGGGGTAGGATGGAACAGAAAAAGAAGAGAAAACTGTGGATCCTATACATGAATAAAGAAAAAAAGTTGGTGCGAAGGAGTAGGGGGGAAAGGGGTGGAGGTGGAGGGTAACAAGTAAAATGTAGGCAGATGGAAAAGATGGAGAGGAAAAAACGAGTGGATAGGAACAGTGAAGAGCAGGTGAAGGAGATGGGTGAAACAAAGAAGACTGGAGTGAAGTGGATCAGTGAAGAATATGGAGAAGAATGAAAAAAAAGGAGACTGGGATGAGCTGGAACAGTGAAGAATATGGAGAAGAATGAAAAAAGAAGACTGGGGTGAGCAGGAACGGTGAAGAATATGGAGAAGAATGAAAAAAGAAGACTGGGGTGAGCAGGAACGGTGAAGAATATGGAGAAGAATGAAAAAAGAAGACTGGGATGAGCTGGAACGAAACGAGAATATGGAAGGAGAAGAAAAGAAAAAGAAGGTGGGAAAGGAGAGGGAAGAGAAAGAAGAATGAAGAAAAAAAAAAAGAAGAAGAAAAGAGTGAGCAAAGAATATGAAGAGAAAGAAAAAAAAGAAGAAAAGTGAAGGACTGGGGGTAGGAAGGAAAAGTGAAGAAAAAAAAAAAAAAAAAAAGAAGGGGTGGGGTGAGAGGAACGAGAAGAAGAAGAAGAATGAAAACAAAAGAAGACTGGGATGAGCTGGAACGGTGAAGAATATGGAGAAGAATGAAAAAAGAAGACTGGGGTGAGCAGGAACGGTGAAGAATATGGAAAAGAATGAAAAAAAGAATACTGGAGTGAGGCAAAACAGTGAACAACATGTGACAGGGGAGCAACAAGGTGGAGGAAAAAAAGAAGACAGGTGAGGTAAAACAAAGCAAAAAAGACCTCACATTACGCCTCAGTAAATCACGCGGGTCAAGGTGTACCGCGACATCCAATTAGAGTCTCTACCTTAGCGGCTTAACCTCTGTTTGGTGTCGCCCATTCCGCTGCGGCAACGGAACACACTCATCACCGCCGGAACACACACACACAGTAGTACCTTTGCCTCACACACATAAGTTACACGCCTTTACAATGGTCAGCCCGCGAGCACAATCCCTCCATGCGCACTCGCCACCACCACCACTACACCATCACGGCTGCTGCTCCTTCCCTCGTCTCTCTTGCTTTAAAATTCAAATAGCCACTTCCCTCCAGGCGTCAGGACATTATTCACATCCTTACTCTCCCATTGTTTCCCCTCTCTGGCCGTCCTGTCTGCTTCCCCTCTCGCCGCGTCTCCCTCATCATCACCTCCTCCTCCTCCTCCGGCTTCTCCTCCAACTCTTTCTTCTCCCTTTCTCCCTAGTCTTTTTATTCTGATTACCTTGCTTCGTCCATGCATGCAACCGTTCCACACATCGCTCCCTGCTTTTTTGAGTTCTTCCATTTTCACCAGGTTTGTGTGTGTGTGTGTGTGTGTGTGTGTGTGTGTGTGTGTGTGTGTGTGTGTGTGTGTGTGTGTGTGTGTGTTATTTTTTGCTCCCTTCGTCACTTGCCATTCGGGGGAGTTTTCAATTTCATGCCAGTGTCCCCTGTAGTTCTTGCCTGCTGTCTTTATTTCTTTTGTGTTTTTCTTTTGGTTCTATTCCTCTTTGCACCATCACCCCATGTTCTCTCTCTTTCCGATTCTTTCTTTTTCTTTCTTTCTTTCTTTTTTCATTCTTCTCTTTTCTTTCTTCTTTGTCTCCGTTCCTGTATCACTAGTGTCATCATCCTTCCATATTTTCCCTTCTTTCCTGTATTTCTTTATCTTCGTCTTCCTTCAATCTCATGTCCTCTTTTTGTTTTTCTTTCTTGCTTTTTTTCCTCACTTCCTTCTTCACTCAACTTATTTTCTTTCTCTCTTTCTCTCTGTCCATCTCCCTGCCTCGTTCTTTCATTCTCCCTCAACCCTTGCATCTTTCTCTTTTCCTTCTTCATTGTCACTCCCTCTTCTACTTCTTTTCCTACCTCTCCTCTTCTTTCCATTTTACGTCTACCTTCCTAACTTTCCTTCTCTTCTTGTCTCTCTTTATCTCAATCTCTCTCACTCCTGTTCTTTCTCCCTCCATCCCGCTCTCTCTCAGTCTTCCTCCATTCACTTACAACCTCATTCTCTTCCTTTGTACTTTACCTCCTTCTCTTCTTTCCGTTCTTTCTACGTCTACTTGCCTACCTACCTTTCTTTCTCTTCTTGTCTCCCTCCATCCCTCTCTCTTATTTTTGCTCCTCCATCTTGCTCTCTCCCTCTCTCTCAGCCTTCCTCCATCCCTCCGTCACTTCCTTTCTACATCTCCCCACTCTCATTCTCCCCTTCTGTCTACGTCTACTTACCTAACTTTCCTTCTCTCCTTGTCTCACTTTATCTCTATGTCTCTAACTCCCCTTCTCTCTCTTTCCATCTCGCTCTCTCTCAGTCTTCCTCCATCCCTCCGTGCCAACACCCGCCTCCATCCGGCACCATCCACTTGGCACTGAGGGATAGACTCGCCCCCGCCATCCTTGCGTCTCTATCTCTCCTTTCATCTGCTTTCCTCCCGTTTACGGATCGCCTCCACTTCTTCCTTCTCACGTTTCTCTTCCTCCCCTCTCCCCCTCTCCCCTTACCTCCCTCCCCTCGTTCTCCTCCCCTTGCTGTTGTTGTTGTTTTCCTCTTCGTTTCGTACCGTCGCAGTTTTTTCACCACGACGTTAAATCCATTCATTTTTATTTTACTTTTTCTGCTGATGTAAATAAGTCGCCTCTCACATTTCCTCGGTTTTGTTTCTTCTCTTCTTCTTTCTCTTCTGCCTCTTCCACCACGATCTCCTCCCTTCTTCTCCTTCCCTGCTTCCTTCTTCTCCGGCTGCTCCTTCACTTCCTACTTCTTTCTCTTCCTTTAGTTTCCATCCTATTACTTCTAGTCTTCCTACTCTCTTTCTCCTTCCAGCTCTCTTCCATCTCCCTCTCCGCCTCCTCCTCCTCCTCCACCGCCCTTGCCCTCCTCTTCCATCTCCTCCCTTTCTTCTTGCCCTCTTCCTGTTCGCCCGTCGTCTAGAGCCCAGCGCCCCTCACTCTCCCTTCTCGCCGGGTCTGACAGCTGAC
>NC_066525.1:9403701-9413701 GCF_024679095.1 Eriocheir sinensis
GCGGGTCGGGTTGTCCTCCACGCCCCTTGTCGATACGCCTCACGGACGTGGCGACATGTATCTTCATATAGTAAGAAACCGTTCTTACCCAAAATTCTGTTATATCCAGGAAATTAGGTGTGAAATTGTTCATTCCATGTAATGTTGATACTCTGAAGAAACCTGTAGTCATTGTCGATGTTGTTTTAAGTGTTGCCAAGATTGCAACATTCTCGAGTCCAGTGTTTGCCTTGCACGGTTGGGTGCACAGCAGTAAGGCCCCACTCCCCTGCACACCCTTGTTCTGCTTCCCCTGGCCCGGCGCGACGGAGCTGTCGTGTCGAGATGGTGCGGGAGACAGGTGGCGAGCAGGCGACCCGTCCCGTGTTGGCTTCGTGTTACTGGTGCTGGCATGACGGAATCCGGGGCCGACGCAGCCGCGGGCTGGACGAGCGGTCGTCCAGAGTGTCCGCCACGACCTCACGAAACATAGGCTTTGACCATCAGAGATTTTTTCCAAAAAAAAAAAAAAACTACCGCGTTATTTTCGGACTCCGAGGAAGGCGTGCATAGTGATCGTGGGTGCAACGTTCTGGGTTTTGGCCGGCTGTATGTCGTGTTTTCCCGCTACTTACTATTTGTGATTGAATATTTTAAAATCAATTTTATCTCTGTGTATTTTAGAGGGAGCCAATAAAAACAAATTTGGAGCAATTATTTCCAAAAGGATCGGCCACGTCAGAGCAGGACAGCACAGTGACCGACGCCACAGCCGGGGACGTTAATTGGTGTGTCAGGTTACATTGCCTAACGCACTCATCCTATTCACACTTTAGGTGACTGGATCCGGCTGCGATTTGAACTCAATTTTCGTAAATCATGAGGTGGCGGTGCAAGAACTAAGCGGTGGCCTCCACTCCGTCAATCAGGCGGGAAGTACGAGGCCCCAAGGGCACGGCGAGCCACCCCGGGCCCTTGTTCATTTGCCGAGCCTCGCCACTGCTGTTGAATCAAGCAAGAAGCGACCACCTTCATCTTGCTTGCGCGTCACTCATGCAGAGCGCGGAGCCGCAGGCCAAAGATAACAAACCGAGGAAATAAATACATATAAAAATCAAGCGAGTATCTATGCAGGCAATGGTAAAATAGCTTCTCTGGAATATTTCAGTTTCACAAGTTTACAATGTAAAGCTCGTTCACGGCTCCGTCCACACCTTGTTGGCCAAACGCGGGTAAGACAAGCGGGTGGGCCCGGCCGCGGTGTTTTGGCTGTCAGGGGCCGAGCGGCGCTGACGGACTGCATGACTGTGTCCAGCGCTTCCTTGAAATATTTTCTTGGTGAACGAATTCCCAGCAATATCTTTTTAGTGACTTTTTCTTCATGAAGCATTTCCAGATAACGCTGAAAGCATTCTCTTTGTTCGGCACACAAAAGCTTTAATGGATATATGTAGTGCATCCCCGGGCCCGCGAGGCGACCTTTGAGCGTGTTGATAGAGGAACACGACCCGCCCTCCCCGCCGTGCCCGGGTCCGCCTTCCTGCCGTCCGGATCAGCGAGGAGGACTGAGTGGTTGTCTTGAAGTACAAACTCACGAAGGAAGGAACTAATAAAATAAATTGATTTAAAGGCCATAAAAATGGTTTCATGTTTGAGTTCTTTCAGGGCAGGTCATAGATGGAAGAAGCACGAGGGGCCATCGCAGACCCCCCCTCCCCCCCCTCCCCCAGCACATACACTTTGAATGCTAATGTAGTAGGGTTGATTCACTGGATTCACTGATGTGATATAGTGGTGACCTATAAGAACCAAAGCAGGCAGCAGGCAATAACAGACGTGACTAACGTCTTGGTGTTTATTCTTCAAAATGTAGAATTACAGAGTAAGCAGAGATGTGGATTTGATTTAATAAAATGATGCGTTTCACAATGCGAAGGACCAAATCTTCCACATCTACTGCAATTTGTAAAGTGTCATGTGTAGGACAGCACGGCGCAGGTATAGTTTCTCAGGCTTAGCATAAGTTGAGTGTTTCTGCCAAACATCCTGAGTCGTTCACGCCACCAATATAGCTGCCCCTGCAATGTGGCTTTCTCGTGTCCTCGCTTCCAGGGACGAGTCGGGGGCAACAGGGGCCAACGAAACACCCGCACCGCCTAGGTCTCAACACCCATCACGCCGCCCATTACTTTCAACGACCAAATTTTGTTCAGACTCGTATTTTTCTCTATATCCATTGCCAATCATTAATTATTTTTCTACATTAGCATTAGGGACGAGGAGTTTGGTGATGATACAATTTCCAATATTTCATTAATTTCTTTTCTTATATTTTACCAGCTGAATAAAAACCGGGAGGGGTGGGGGCGAAAGACAACAGGGAGCGGCGGGCTAGTCTCCCCTTGACGGGTGACGTGCAGAGCGGCTCCCCTCGCCTTTCCCCTCCACCTCCATCTCCCACTCCGCCTCCGCCTTCCCCTCCAGCCCGGGCCCACCTTGGCGCCGCGGGTGTCATGCACAACGGCAATCATTGATCTCCGTAAGTGTGACAAGTGACCTCCAGCGCTGACGGACGGCGGCAGCGAAGGATAATCACAAGCAGAGAGACAAGTAACTAACGGCAGCGATAAATGGAGAGGGCCAAGAGCAGTGACAAATAAGTAATAATTAGACAAACAGGTGTAGCAGCCCCGCATCAACAACATGGCGGACGCGAGTGTGAAGTCATAATGATACGCGTGAAAGAAAAACGATAATGGAAATGGAGGAGACGATGATTAAAGCAACGGCAATGGACAATTAGGATGAAAAGTGAGCACCAATATTATAAGGCAATAACAATAGATAACACTTGTATGAATGGTCCACGCCGCCAGCGTCACTAAAGTCCCGTGCTATGTGGTCTATGTGTGTCCTGTTGGCGTGTGTTGTGTGACCGAGGCTCTTCACCACTTCCATTCTGACGTGGACTACAACAGCCGTGTCTCAGAGTGGAGGGAATGGACGGAAAATATAGCTAGAAAAAAGTCCACAAGTAATTAAGAAATGGACGGATAACATAGCCAGAAAAAAATGTCAGTTGCCCTAGTAATAAGTCCGTAATATCAACAAATCTACGAGAATAACTAAAGAGTAATTCAGTAAAGCGACCTCCTGTAACGCTCCTTGAAGGTTGACGTTATCGATCAGCTCGTGTGTCTCATGACCTGAAACTTTGTGTCGATGATTAAGTAAACTCGCCGAAAGGTCAGCGTCCGATGTAGACAGGAACACGTCTGCACCTGTATCACGTGACTTACTGTGTCTTTTATAACGGAAACGTACAGGAGGAGTAAAGAACAAGAAGAAAGTTCAGTTACCGCACCATATATTTAATGGCAAAAAAAATATATTAGATGATTATTGAAGTTAGACTGGGGGTAAAGTGCTTCCTCCTCTCTCTTCACAGCAGCAGACACAAAAGCCCTCAGACAGGCTTTGTCGTCAAGGCGGTCCCCGCGGCTGACTGCCAGGCGGACGCATACTACGTGCTCTGTTAAGGTAACGCCTCAGAACACACTTCAAATAATAATAAGATATTTTATTAATGACATAAATATATAAAAAGTTAAGCGGCCGAATCACCGTTAGACCTAAGAAAGCGACTTGAGCAAGACGTAGGATCACATGAAATATTTTCTTTTAAGAATATACCGTGAAGCAGCACCTGAAGAATTTCTGATGAAGTAGATATAAAGAAACTTACTTATGCTTCGTGAACGTCATGAACGACTTCTTTAACATCTGCATTGCTTAGAACCATCTGCCAGAGGCTCGAGGCGAGGCACTGGGCGATGGAAAAAAAACAGTAGATTACTAATGCATTTCCAAAAATAGCTTTATTGGTTTTACACAATGCATTTCCCGGCTGTTTTTGACGAAGACCATATATCATTTTCCACGGGATATATTTAGTGCGTATCTCATTTTTTTCACTGGATAATAAGAGTCAGAGCAGTGCAGGAAGCTCACGAGGTAATAAATACCAAATATGGCTCTTGGACCAGGCTCTTTCCAGTAACGGGTTGTTCATTTAAGTGATTAGGACCCCTAGAAGAAGAGGGGGCGAGTACATTTTTCTTCTGGTACAGTGACCTTGGGAGCTGAGTGACAGAGGCAGCAGTGGCCCACAGTACCAATCGTCTGGAAGAGCAATAGCCCAGCCAAGCCACAGCACCGTCCACTGAACCCAAGAGCAGAACCAAGAGCTTGGGCCACACGTGGGCGGGAATGACCTCAGGGAAACAACAGAGCCAAAAGGAGGCACTCGTCGGCCGTGGCGGGATGTGTAAACAATGAAGCAACAGTCGTTTGAGGAAGTGACATCATAAAATCGCACAAGGAAATTTCAATGAATAAATGAATAAACAATTTAAATACACGAAGATAGAGAGAATACACGGCGCCACAGATAGAAATTTCACGCAATATAATGCACGCACGGCAGCGGGGCGCCTTGATAACATCACGGGAGGGTAGCGGCGCCCCGGCACCTCGGGGCGCCGCGGCGCACGCACGTCATCCTGATACCCGCACTGACATGCACTGGACGATTACCTCACTGCGCGCCCGCACACACGCACACGCACGCGCACACGCACACACACACACACACACACACACACACACACACACTCACAACACAGTGCTCTGCATTTCCTCACTGCGTAAGTATGTTTACAGCAGGAATAACATATTTTAGCGACCTCAAGAACAACGAGGAATCCAACCAAATCAGCAGCAGCAGTAGTAACAGGAAGAACAACGGCAGCAGTAGCAGTTGGAGGCAAAGCAGCAGCAGCAGCAGCAACAGTTAACCTTAGCACCCCCACAACATCCACCCCTTCACTATCAACAACAACAACAACAAAAATGACATTGACAACGAAATCGACAAGAATTAACATAACAGTAACCGTTTAATGTCATTCGACAGAAATATTAATATCTGGAATAGGTAACTAAAACAACAATAGCAACAGCAGGAGAGGGGGGGGGGGGGGCAATGTCGGCAGCGTCAGCGGTGGCGGTGGCGGCGGCGGCGGAGACGGCAGCAGCAGCATCCTCACTGCCGTCGGGGGGAAAACATCATCACATGTGTTTCACGCTAAAGCACACATCTACGACCGCCAAGAGCCTCGCAGTAGGAATTGTGTCTGGCGAGGCAACATTCCTCTGGGCAGTCACGCCGAGCACCCTGGTCCTGCTCCCTCAGGCGGCAGCTCCTCCCAAACTAAGAGATTATTTTCCTACTATTAGTTAATATATTAATATGAAACTGTCGGATAGCCTGAGCGAGACGATCGGGCCGTCTTCGCTATGAATATTGCGGTGGTAATATCGGGCACGAGCCTTAAGTGGAAATGTTATTATGTGACACTGGAGGAGGACGGTGACTTAAGTTGGCTCCACTATAAGAGGATTCTGGCCAGTCCACTTGAGTTAGCGGAGATAGTGAAGACGGCCCGGAATGGTGCCAATTTGCCTTGATGTCTGCTGAGCTCAAGTGGCCTCCATTTGTTGTGATTCTTTAGAGGCTCGGCGGAAACGCGTTCACCGCCTCGCAAGGGCGCGCCGACCACAGCTCCTGAGGCTGGGGAGGTCTCTTCTCATAGTCTGGCTGAGCCCTCAACCCGGGCAGAGGATATTTTACTCTGAAATACATCTTTTTGATGATCCTGTAATGTGCTCTTTATAATATCATGATAACTCATCACACAGAGAATGCAATGTGGGCGCCGTTAACTTCAAAACAGTTTTTTTTTTATTCACGTACCAACATTACGGTAAAAAGCCCTTGAAAAGGCAGGCAGAGGAAGTAACCTAAGGGGCGCGCCAACGCACTGTTAATAACACACACACACACACACACACACACACACACACACACACACACACACACACACACACACACACACACACACACACACACACACACACACACACACACACACACACACACACACACACACACACGCCAAACACACACAAAAAAGTAATTAGTACCCATAAAGAAAACATCGGTGGCTGCGTTGCGGCCTCCCGCCCAGCACCGCCTGGAGGCGGTTTAGCTCTCCTGCTCGGGCAGCGATGAGAGGTTCCCTGCCCCGATCAGAGCCACTTTTTCTAGCTATCTTCAGTGCTTGTTTTTGCTTACAGCGTCAGGATGTAACGAGCAAAACACAAAAGAGACAAACTAATGAATCAAGGGGGCAAGAAAGGCGTTCACCTGTGCTGACATCACGAACGAAGACCAACCGAAGCTAGGGAAAGTCTTCTGCCGACAGCTGCTGCCACGGTGACTCTGACCACGAGATAGCCGTGCCTACTCACCTTTTGCGCAATACTATATACACTCACTAAATATACAACTGTTTAAAAGTACATTTATTATGCTGAGCCAATTACTGAATATATTATTTTCTTGGCCAATACTGAGGAAAAGAAAAAAACGAGACTACTCCTCCCCCACATCTCCTTGACCAGCTTCTGCCTGTTAAGCGCCCGTGCACGCGCGCGCGCGCGCGTGTGTGAGTGTGTGTGTGTGTGTGTGTGTGTGTGTGTGTGTGTGTGTGTGTGTGTGTGTGTGTGTGTGTGTGTGTGTGTGTGTGTGTGTGTGTGTGTGTGTTATACAAGTTTCTTTGCACTGTCCAGTGTTTCTGTCATTGGTGTGTTCATGTTCACGCTTGGTGACAGACAAACGGGTGTTGGGCAGCGGCTGGTAACCCTCAGCTGAGGTGAGCAGGCGTTGTCGACCACGAAGTGTGACGACTAAAACCTTGCAAATATCAGTCAAGAAGACAGCACAGTATTATGACAGTAATACCTCAACATATGAGTTCATCGCTGCTGCATGATGTCATAAATCGGTTCTACTCACACAGTCTTTTAGTGTGGTGATGTCTTGCCTCAGCCCCGCGGCACAGTAAGTTCTGGCAACCTCGCACTCCCCATACTTAAGAGAATTAGTACAACCGCAGCTGATGTGTGTCCAAGGTTTCCTCTTTGAGTTCTACCTTCAGAAATTTTTATCTTTCTTATATGAGTTGTCCACTCCTTTAGCACCAAAGTCCACAGACATACAAAATTACTTCAAGGCGTTACAAATGATTATGATTACCCATAATACAATGCATTAAAAAGAATGTACGCAAGACATTTTTTTTTTTATAAGGAGACCTCATTATTTCCAGGATAAAGCTCTCGTAAGGTGAACATGACGCAAACAACGATGAGCTAATGGAAAAACGGAAGGGCCGTCCATCCAGGGCTCAACGCAACGCCATCCATCGCGGGGCAAACAGGAGATTCAGACAAAGACTCGAGGCGCGCCGTGAATGGCTGTGAGGTGATGACAACTTCAATGATTAGTGTAGTCGCGGCTGTCGTGTCTCCGCCCTTATTTATTCTCCCGTACTCTGCCATCGAGCCAGGTGGGTGTGCGGCAGGCCCCTCATCTTCCTCCACTCTCTCATGTACTCTACAATTTATTCAAGGTGTGGCAAATCCTCCTCGAGTAATAATGCTTATAAATTACCCACGACAAACGCCTCCGGATAATGACAGCCTGCCGATAGCATCTGCATATCCTGTTATTTTCGTCTTGGCTTTTTGTCCCGCGCTGACGCCATCGGGGGGCGAGAGAGTGACGTCGGGAGCAGACAGCTCGTCAAAGCTGAGCAGGAAGGCAAAGCCTGAATAATGGTCCTCACGTACGAGATATGTTTTGATTGCTTTGCTCATTTGAATAGAATAGCAAGCCAAGATACTATTACGTTGCATCAATAAAAAGTATTCTATTGTTCCGCTAGTTCAGCCGGTACACACGACACCAAGAGTGGTTCAAGTAAGAAAAAAATTAAGTCAATCATTAAGTGAGTGGGCAGGAGGCAATAACCGAGTGACCAGCACTTAGGGAACCACAAAAATACGTCCGTCAAGTCCGGCCCTGCGTGACGGCAAGCCCCTGGACTGGCCGGAAATGCAGACGAGGCTCCCCGGGTTGTGTGTCCCTGAGTGATGGGTGACGCGACGGGGAGATGTGATTGCTCAATTTCCTTAGTGATTGTGCAGCTGACAGCCCGAGACTCGCCTCACATCCTGGTCACACGCCTCATTCACCTGCCGCTCGTTACAACACATTCTGCCTGGCCACAACACACTACCCTCCCCTGGCCGCGCCGCAATACACTGATGCCTCCTCCATGGTCCCTAGGCAGACAGTGCAGTCTCACGGTTCTCACCATATCTTCTGAAGCTGCGTCCAATACGGAGTCAGTGATGTGCTTAAGCTATCTTTCTCTTAGAACTAGTTTTTATTCACTTTTACACGAAAAATATCATGCGGCAAGGCTTCTTGTGGGGTGCCTTCTGCTACTGTGCCACGTCTTGGTGCCGTGCCCAGGGAGAGATGTTCGCAGTGGAGAATTAAGCGCGGTAGCGGGCGGCGTCAGACGGGAAGAAGGACGAGGGACGGGAGGAACGGTGACTCGTGTGCATGTTTATCATCCGGGTGGAGCGGCAGTGCTCGCCGCGCCTCGGGGCGTTCATCGTCTTGGTGGGCGGTCGAAGCTTCGGTGTGGCTGATGTTTTGTTCAAGAATATATTTTTTGAAAGCAAGCACTTGATCATAAGGGCAATATTCATGCATAGTTTACGTGGGTTTTGAAATATTTATTACACCGATACACGAATATACAATCTTTCTGTTGTCGCATTATACTTTCAATTATAAAGATTATAAGCTTTCCTTGGACCTTTAACTTGCCTGTGTAATTGACTTTTTAGAATGAATATTTGCATGTAGATCTAAAAATTTATAAGTACGACGCGTCCCTAAGGAGGTGAGGACGAGGAAGGGCCACGGGCACGCTGCCTCGACAGGAGGTAAACGCGGCCCGGCGCAACCTTCTTTACCCTGCACACGCCACTTGTTCTGTTGTGCCGGCTGTCCAGTGTATTAGGCTGAACGGCTCTTATGTATATCTCCTTTGTTTGCCAATTTAGTGAAAACGGCAACATTCCAGATGCAGCAACACTGCCTCTAGGAGAACAGCTCGACGCATGCTGACAGGAATAAGTTACACATGACGAAGTTAGAGACCCAGGAGACGCGTTGTGACGGGGGAGGTGAGCAGTGCGGGCATCGAGCTTCAAACAGGATGCAGTGTCTCTGCTCGATTACTTTTGGCCTACAGCGTTACAAAAAACATAAGTAGTGCTTTCTGCCAGACAATCCAGAACGAGAGACTGAAAGTAATAAAGCATACTTGTTCTTCAAAGGAACTGCAAAGGTAAAACATCTAAAACTTGATGTAGCTGGTCAGGCCGGTCTCTCTCTCTCTCTCTCTCTCTCTCTCTCTCTCTCTCTCTCTCTCTCTCTCTCTCTCTCTCTCTCTCTCTCTCTCTCTCTCTCTCTCTCTCTCTCTCTCTCTCTCTCTCTCTCTCTCTCTCTCTCTCTCTCTCTCTCTCTCTCTCTCTCTCTCTCTCTCTCTCTCTCTCTCTCACACACACACACACACACACAGAAGCACACATTATTCAACAGCCGCGAGCGTTTCCTCACTAACACAGCCTGCAGGCCCTCTGCCCCCAACGCCACAGTGCCACAGAACCAACTCCCACAAATATATCTCAGGACGCCTGCCAGACCACCACCAGGATTTTGGTTTGTGCCTCAACCAACTTTCTGCAGCATCCCGTGGAATAATAATAAAAAACACAGATCAAACAGCCCCCGCACAAAAAAAAGGAAATGGAAAAAAAGTTGCAGTGGGGCTCCCTGACACCTGTGTGCATTAACCCGCGTCTAACATCTCCCGCACTAACAGCCACTCATCTCCCTCAACCCGGCGCAGGTATACACCCCGGAGAGGCTGGGGCGGCGGGCGGGAGGAGGAAGGAGGGAGAGGAGGACTTGGACCGCAGAAGGAATTATCGAGGCATAAATAGCGGAGGGAGGCAGAGTGAGAGTTATGGCAGC
>NC_066525.1:9418701-9436201 GCF_024679095.1 Eriocheir sinensis
TACGGAAGAGAGATAAAAGGCAATAAATGGAAAACAATAGAAAGGGCGAAAAAAATGGGACTAAAGGAAAAGAAAAGAGACGATAAAGATAGGACATATAGACAACAATGGAAGAAGCAGTATAATGTTATGGAGCTGTTGGTACGTGAATGAGATGGAAGGAAGTAAAGGCGGGGAAAGAGAGAGAAGAGAGAAAGAGAGAGAGAAGAGAAGGGAGTGAGAGGAAAAGAGCAACAACGCCAGTAGGAGCAACAGTAACAGTAACAGCAGCAGGAGGAGGAGGAGGAGGAAGAGGAGGTACGATATAGGGAAGCAAGAAGGGTACGAACGATGATGAAGAAAAAATAATCGAGAAAATAGTGCACAGGAAGAAATAAACCTATTACGTGAGGATGGGACGGGGAAAGAAAACGCCAAAAAGGGTGGGAATGAAGGACGACGCGAAAAAAGCGAACGACGTACACAGGAATAACACGGAAGGAAAGAAAAGGGTGGAAAAATCGGATCAACAAAAGGGAAACATTATTAGGGACCTCAGGGAAGAGAAAAATAACCGACCGTCATCTGGAAGGGCCGCGACACTAAGCACACGAGGTAAGACGACAGCACGGAGAGACACAGTATTGAGTAATCACAGAAAATGCCAAAAGTCTGCGACATCTTGACCATCTCCTCGATCTCTTCTGTCATCTCCTGCTCCTTCTTTCACCTCCTCATCCTCATCCTCATCGTCCTTCTCCTACTCCTGCCGACACAAGTCCTGACCTCAGCAGGAGAATCCACCGCCCGCGTCCTCCCTCGGCGCCGCGTGTGCGCTTGACAGACGCACAAACAGGTAAGTTTATGTGAGTTGTATATGCCACCGTTTCAGTAGACATAAAAGAGGATTTATAATGATTGCTGCTCAGGCCCGTATCGAGCCGGCGACATGTTTATGATGCCCGCCTCTTTTTATCCTGCTAATAGCTCAACGGCAAATCCAACTGGCAGGGAGGAGAGAAATGTTTGTTTCCAGAATTCCGTTTTAGTTTAGAAATTGAAAAGAGACGAGGAGGCCAAGATATCCTCTCCGAATGCCGTTAGCTTTTATGGCGCTCAGGAACAACACGTAGGACTGCGACTATTGGGACGAGGAGGAGGAGGAGGAGGAGGAGGAGGAACAAGAGAAGGGAGAGAGGAGAGTCCGAGTAATTTAAGGGGCTCCTGTGTTAGGAGGGATGTGGAGTAGGACGAAGAGGAGGAGGTATTGGAGGAGGAGGACGAGGACGAGGAAGAACAGCGGGAGAAAGACGACGACGACGACGGTGCAAGCGAGGTCGAGGACGAAGACTCGGAAAATGACAACGAGGACGAGGAAGAGGACGAGTAGGAGGAGTATGAGAAACAGGAGGAGGAGGAGAAAAAGAATTAGTAGGAGGGAGAAAAGTAAAACAAAGGGAGCAAAGTTGACACCCACAAAAGCATGACAAAAATAAGGACACATTCACAGCAGCATAACGAGGCTGAGGATATTGAATGAGTGGCGTGGCGTGGCGTGGCGGGGCGCGTGGACATGCTCGTCGCGGCTGTGGCTTCACCGCCTCTGATCGGGGTTTGTTCATGCGTCCAAAACTGTCCGAAGATTTCCCGAAATTCCAAGTTTTCAGAAAGCATCTCATCTCTCCTACACGCACTCGGAATCACACGCACATGCAGACACACACTCGTCTCTCTTCGAGCCTCCCTCTGTGCTTGCTACGGCCGCCGGCTATATGATGAACCATAAAATACGATGCTCTGAAAAAAATGGCAAAAATTTATGCCTTTCACGCCTCTCGCAACGATCAGCATCGCTCACTTTGATGGCGTCCAGTCCGCCACCCATCGCTCACCCTCCCTCACCTATAAAAGTATTAATATTTTGCCTCCGTTGCAGTATTTCAGGCAGTCTCCTCCAACTTCTGCCTTCTGTCTCCTTCCCTTCACCCCTTCATGACCCATCATATCGCCCAGTAAGCCATCAATCCCCTCGCGGCCCTCTCAGCCTCCCCTCGGCCGTGCTTTCCCCTCCCCGTGAATCAGACGCAGCGGGGACCTAAGGCTCGCCGGCTCGAGGGTTCCCTTCCTTACCTGGTTTACCTTAGCCAGGCTCACGCACGCTTACACTTCGCTCCGCCCATATTTTGACTCCTTGTATTTACTGTTTGTGTACAGAGTGTGTGTGTGTGTGTGTGTGTGTGTGTGTGTGTGCGTGTGCATGTGTGTGTGTGTGTGTGTGTGTGTGTGTGTGTGTGTGTTGCTGTTTTTGTTACCTATTTGGTTGGGATTTATTTGTGTTTCATGTGTAAGCCTGTGTTTCGTCCTTTCGTCGATATCACACTTTGCTTCCATGGAGACGCGGGGCTGCGTAACTCCTCTAACGATGCGGCGATTTGTCACCAGCAGCATCGAGCACATTGTCTCAGGCTGTGCAGGGAGCCTAGGCGAGGGGCGCTGCATGGTGAAAGGAAGCGTCGCTGAGGGTGCTGGGGCTGAGGAGGATGTGAAGGTGACATGTGGGGTTTGGTCGTGAGGCGAGGAACTTTGGCTTGGCACGGACCTTCACATCGCTCACTTATCTAAACACTTCACCTGCGTTTTATCAGTGCAGGTGGAAGAGACGGACGCTGTGTGCAACAAATATTCTTGTCAGTTTGCTAGTTAATCGTGAGTCACCGAGCTCACTCTCCGTTTTGGCCTCAGACAGAGAACTAAAGAAAGAAAAAAACTATAGGGACGTGCTCCTGGCGGCAGCTGGGCGGCGGGTCGCTCGAGCCACCGAGCGAGGCTCCCGAGGGTCTGTTCAGAGTGGAGTAATGGACCGATCGGTGTTTTCTACTTGGGCTGCATAACAAAACACACAAAAACACCCGGTCTGAGTTGATTGGCAAAGTAGGTGCTTTAAAGTCTTGAAAGCCGACATCGTAGAGTTAAACAAATAATTTCATAGATATTGGTGGTTCGTAGACTTTTGAAAACAGGTTGTGAGCCAGCGTATTAGGTCTAAACATACTGATTACTGAGACAGGTGAGGGTGGAGTCTAGGGCACTGACAGGGGCGTTGGAGCCGTTCGGTGCCGCGTCGGCCGTCGAGGCGTGACGGCCACGGCAGCGCCTCGGTGCCCCTGACTACTTACCCGCCGGCCCGACCAAAGATATGCAGAAAGCATCTGAGGATAACAGTCTCATTCTTCTTGATGTGGATCCTTACGGGGCAGCAGCAAACACTCCTTGACAACTACGAAACGCTGCCCTACATATCTTCTAGTATTTTCCTACGAATCATTATTTATCAGCCATATGTAGAGGTGCATGTTGTAGAGGGGCGTCGGTTACAAGAGAAGGGATGGAAATATTATCTCTGGGCTGCTCACCTTAGTATGTGACGAATCGATTTGCAATGGATGTGCGCACCGTATTTGCGGAGGTATTTGGAGTGGGCTTAAGCGACCATGCTTACTTACAGCTAAACATTGGTCTCGAAACATTTGGTTGACAGTTTTTAGATTTTCATGATGCCGTTTCATCACATTAAGCCTTGACAAGTGGAGGAGAAGGATTCTAATTATCACAAAATTTACATTTCGCTGTAAAAGGCCGAAAGTTAAATGTAGAGCAAAACGTCTGTAATTCTTAAAATATACAATTCTATTATATTTAAGCAAAACAAATGAGGCAGTATTTTCATTGCTGTGTAAGAATTTGTGAACGAATATCATTAAATTTACTCCAGGAATAGGTCAGCTTTTTACAAACATCGGGGTATGTCAAGAAAAAAAATGGAATAAAAACGAAACATTATTTGTTTAATATGAAAATGCTCTCCGCATGGGTGATCCGACTCCATTCTGACACAATCTGATAAAAGCTGACCAATATGGAGTGGAAGACGCTTTCATTACATCTTTATTATTGACATTATTATCATCATCATCATCATCATCATCATCATCATCATCATTATTATTATTATTATTATTATTATTATTATTATTATTATTATTATTATTATTATTATTATTATTATTATTATTATTATTATTATTATTTTTATTTTTATTATTATTAGTATTATTATTATTATTGACAATTAAGATGATGAGGATGATGATGATGATGATGATGATGATGATGATTTTGATGATAATAATAATAATAATAATAATAATAATAATAATAATAATAATAATAATAATAATAATAATAATAAAAATCATTATAATTTTTATCATCACTATTATTATTATTATTATTATTATTATTATTATTATTATTATTATCATCATTATTATCATCATTATAATCATGATTATTTTTATTACTGTCATTTTCATTATCAACGTATTTACCATTGCTTCCTTCCCCGTTGCCCGTTATCATCAACGTCATTATCATCATCATTATCACCCGTTTCCCAGCACATGCGAAAAAAAATATCTGTAGCGGTGCTGACAAGAACAAACAGACGCAGCACAACAGGCAGGCCGTGACTGACGCCAAGGAGGGGCCGCATATCGGTGCCTGTCGGGGGAGTCATCGTCCGCGAGGCCTCCCTTCCCTTACTGCGTACACTTATCAATCCCGCACCACGCCTCGCTTCAGATTTTCCCTTTGTATTCTCCTCAGCTTCACATTCCTCCTCTCCTGAAATATTCTGCCATCCAACATTACGTGGAAAAGGTTCAGCCTTATTCTCTTTGGCTCCGTTCTATTTTGTTGCTTTCATTTCCTCCCATTTCCTGAATTTCCTCCCTCCTCGCTGCTGCCTTCCTCCCCCCTTCAGTACCGCCTCGTTATAACTTGCTCTCCCTGCCTTGCCTTCACCTGGTGTTCCCTCCCATATCCATTCCTCGTAGTCCTAACTTGTCGCTCCTCCCTTATTCCTCCCTCTGGCTCCCTCTACTTCCCAGCCAGTGGGTCCCTCCATCACAGGCGCCGGCCCCTCTCCCCCTCTTTCCTCTTCTCTCCCCACGCCCCAATCACCATCACTCTCCCCGCCGTCCAGTCTCCCTCCCCTGGTCTTTACAACCTCTCACAAGCCTCGTTCGCTAATATTTTCCTTCTCCTCTTACTGACGCCTCTGTAAAACTATATTTCGCTAAGACACCTCCATTCCCTTTCATGCCTCCCCTCCGTCATGCATCTCCAGGAGCAGCATCTACGTCCGCCGTCGAAATGTCATGTTTTTTTTCTTTTTGTTGTCTTTTCCCTCTTTCTCTCCCTGTGTTTATTTCCATACCCTATCATATTTTTTTTATTTTCCCTCTCATCCCGTGTGCTGTTTTCCCATTCATTTCCTCGCTATCTCACTCCTATCTCCTACGCTGTTCAAACTATTTTTTCTTCTCCGCCCCTTTTTGGGGTAACTCTCTTGCTTCTCTTATATCTTCCTCATTCTTTTCTTTTCCATTTTCAACACAGCACTTTTTTTTAATATATGTACACATGTATGCACTCAGTAAATTTAGCGTTGAGAGTGACAATGAGTTTCTCTACATAATCACTATATGTTATCTACTTTACCTCTTTTGGGGGAGCTTACGTGTGATTAGGTATCGTTGTCATTACTTCCTCTTTTTCGTTTTCGTTTTAATATCATAGCTGCGGCACATCGACAGATATGCTTAGTATTAGACAAAGGTGCACGATCGTATTGCGTCCTTGATGTAGTTTCAATAAATAAGCAATGATGGACGGTGATAATGTTACTTGCAATATATTTTACAAGTTTAGTTCTTGTAATTTTTTTTTTTGTTATCTTGCAAACTCTCTAGTATTCATTCTGCTCTCTCTCTCTCTCTCTCTCTCTCTCTCTCTCTCTCTCTCTCACATGCATACATATCCTCTGTATCACCAAGGTTTCCAGTGTGATATCTTTACCCTTCGCCCTCACCGTACCCCTTCCCCTCCCATCGCCTCCTCGTCTCACACAACAGCTCTCTCTCTGTTCACTCCTCCACTTCCGTATTTTTCGGTTCTAGTTACTGTTATTCCCTATCACTTCTTGAGTTATTACTTTTGCAAATCTTCACTCTACGCCTTTGTTTATATTTGCTCTTGTACACTTGTTTTTATGTATCGAGGGGGTGTAAATTGGTGCGATTTTTTCAAGGAATTTATCTCTTTTATTACATTTCTGCTTCGCTGTAGAGTTTAAGGCGAGGCAGGAGCACAGTGAGGCTGTGTGCCGCGGCTGCCTCCTCGGCCTGCGCGCTCGGTCAATTTTAATTGGTTCGATATTTTTTTTATTCATGCAAACAAGACTCTTGTCTTTGAATGTAATGTGAAAGCACGCATGACGCAGCCTTTGATGTGCTGATGAAAGACGGCTTTCACGACCGATATGCAAGAACACATATTTGCAGACATCAATGTGTGCACATACGCACCTAGGCGCGCACGCACACACACACACACACACATACACATACACACACACACACACACACACACACACACACACACACACACATTATCGCACCCATAATCGATTCAACTGACTGATCTGCTTGACTTCCTGTACTAAATTTTGCTTCAGTGGTAATTTTATTTGATAATAATTATATTTTCCACGTAAGAGTGGGAGCGACGGCGGCACACCTGGAGCCCCGAGTCATTACCTTCACCCTGCGCCGGCAAGTCACGGCGGCGGGCGTCCCTGCCACGCGGCGGGGGCGGCTGTGTGGGGCCCACCACTCACGCCGCCGCTGCCTCACACACACAATTTTCCTTCAGTGAACTCTGTAAACTCTCATAAAGCCTTGGGAGAAGCCTGTAATACAATTCACTTTTTAACTAAAACTGAAATATAATTCCTGTGTCTTGGCTGATTCTCGACTGTGTGAGGCAGTTAATGTGTCACTAACTTTTAAGATTTTATTTTTTTCCGTGCACCGCCTCTGTTTGGTTTCCTTCGCCTGTGTTTCTCCCCTCGCCGCTGGCGCGAGCCAAACCGGAGTTAGATTAAATGCCGCCAGGATCTGCGAGGCTCCGGCCAGCACCCGGAGGTTTACTACCGCTCCAAGTGGAATAAATTGACGGTCCGTTAGCTGCAGCTACACCTCACGCCGGGAGAGACACATTCATTTTCCTCCGCCAACTCCTTTTTTTCTACAGTATTACGTATTCTAGGAAGGCCGATGTCCAGGGAATAAGAACTGGGAAAGAATAGCGTCGTAAGTAAGCCAGAATGTGCCTCGTATTTCCCGCTCCCCGGTGGCCATCCTGTTTACCAACAAGACGCGCCCTCCTGTCCCGCCCCCGCCCCGGCCCCGAGCCAGCCTCCCCTCGGTCCTGCGCCCGGCCAGGGACTCACTCACTCGCCGGCTGCTGATGACGGACTACTTGAAGATGCTCGCGAAAGGAATCAGTATACGTTTAGGAATGGTATACACACGCAATTAAACCAAAAATAAATCCTTAGCACAATCCTTAACATGAGCACGTATAAAGATGACTTTTTTTGTTTTGTTCTTTACTGTAGCAGCGCCACACACACATACACACACATACGCACACACACACACACACAAAAAAAAAAGCACTAGTTACTCAAATACTAACACACAGACAGGCTGGCACAGAGAGGACCTAAAGAGCGCAACACCTTCACCTTTCAAGTATTCTCCCGGCGGTGTCTCGGTACCCAGTAATTAGCAAGACACACGACCTCTTCCCGGGTAACAAGATTCCTCAGATTCGGCAGCGGCAGAGTTATTAGTCCCTATCCCATGATCCAGACCCTCCTCCCAGTCCCCTCCCTCACCGGCCCCCTCCTCTCTACCCAATCACCTGTCCTCGCCTAAATCACGCCCGTCACCCTGTTTACCTGGAAATAACTCCTTAAGCCTGCACCAATCAGGCATCCGAGCCAGTGATGCATAATAAATTAATACAGCGAGGATGAGAAACAGTGTGTGAGCCGAATTAGTCGATGCGTTGTGTAATGTTTGATGATATAAGAATGTTTGTGATGATGTGCATGAATGAACGTAAATAAAAGTGAATGAAAATGTGGGGAGGTTTTGGTGCATAAAGAAAGATACATAGAAAAATAGACTGAGAGAGGGAGAAAATAGAAAAAAAATGAGAAAAAAGAAGAGAAAAGACAGAGAAAGAGATAGATACAGACACAAGCGGAGATGAAGGGGGCAGACAAACGAGCATTGCATTATTCCATTATTCTGGGAAGGATGAGCGAGGGAAAGGATCATGGGAACTTCCCACAAACAATCACCCTCGTCCTTCCCCCAACTCCCCCACCCCCCGCCCGTGACGCAGGTGACAGGGAGCGAGGCAGCGCGCGCCAGATGGCTCCCACACCTCACCCAAGACTCCCGCGCCAAGAAAAATAAAAAAAGGAGAAAAATAGACAAAAAGAACAAAGAAATAAAATGAAATCGGTCGTGGCAGGGAGCGCAAGTTGTGTTAGATGTTCAGCTGAATACACCTTGGGGGGGGGGGAGAGAGAGAGAGAGAGAGAGAGAGAGAGAGAGAGAGAGAGAGAGAGAGAGAGAGAGAGAGAGAGAGAGAGAGAGAGAGAGAGAGAGAGAGAGAGAGAGAGAGAGAGAGAGAGAGAGAGAGAGAGAGAGGTATAGTGAACTTCAGCTTAACAGTAATCCATGGCTTTACATACTACGGTGTTGGTAGGCCTACATTGTCACCGATTTCCACGCCTACTTCATGCTAGCGTGAGTCTGTTACTTGAGACGTGAAAGGAGGATGTTACGATTGCCTGCACAATAGAATGAGGAGAGAGGATGAAGAGGAAGGGAGGTGAGGTATGCTGAGGATGAGAATGAGATAGATTGTGAAGTCATGTGATATACTGTAGAATATTAAACTCTGATAAGTCTGGTAAATTGTGAACAAGAAATCATGAGATATACAGAAAATTGTGAAACTCCCTTCATTTGAACCTTTTGTCATCATCATCAGGCGTGGAACTAACCGTGAGGTGGCCCCTGAACTGAATGGCAGGCCTGTTTGTCTGAATGGCGGGCCTGGTTGCCTGAATGACGGGCCTGGTTGTCTGAATGACGGGCCTGGTTGCCTGAAGAGTTGGCCTGGTTGCCTGAAGAGTGGGCCTGGTTGCCTGAAGAGTTGGCCTGGTTGCCTGAAGAGTTGGCCTGGTTGCCTGAAGAGTGGGCCTGGTTGCCTGAATGACGGGCCTGGTTGTCTGAATGACGGGCCTGGTTGCCTGAAGAGTGGGCCTGGTTGCCTGAAGAGTGGGCCTGGTTGCCTGAATGGCCGGCTTTGTTGCCTGAAGGGCGGGCCTGGTTGCCTGAATGGCGGGCCTGGTTGCCTGAAGAGCGGGCCTGGTGGCCTGAAGGGCGGGTCTGGTTGCCTGAAGGGCGGACCTGGTTGCCTGAATGACGGGCGTGGTTGCCTGAAGAGCAGGTGTGGTTGCCTGAAGGGCGGGCCTGGTTGCCTGAAGGGCGGGCCTGGTTGCCAGAAGGGCGACTATGAGTTCCTGAAAAGCGGGCCTGGGTGTTTGGAGGGCAGGGTGTCACCGCCGCCTCGGGCCTGGGCGCCTTCACCACCGCGGCCCAGCACCGTATGAGGGGCGCGGGTTGGGGCGCCGCTGTGTAAGTCTGGACCCGTGGACACACTCGCTGGGCCACCGTGCCTGATCCGCGCTTACGATGTCTTCTACGCGTGCCTGAAGGGCGGGTCCGAGTCTCCGGAGGGAGGGCCTGACCGTTTGCAGGGCGGGCCTGAGTCCCCGAAGGGAGGGCCTGACCACATGCAGGGCGAGCCTGACCACATGCCGGGGGGACCTGGGCTCCCGAGGGGAGGGCCTTGCTACATGCCGGGCGGGCCTGAGTCCCTGGAGGCCGGTCCTGACTACTTGCAGGGTGCGTCTGTGTGCCTGAAGGGCGGGCCTGGGTGTGGGGAGGGGAGGGTGTCCCCGCCGCCGCCTCGGGCCTGGGCGCCTTCACCATCGCGGCCCAGCACTGGGTGAGGGGCGCGGGCTGGGGCTCCACAGTGTAAGTCTGGCCTCTTGGTGACACTTTCTGCCCCAGCGTGCCTGATGCGCGCTTACGATGTCTTCTGCGCGCGCCTGAAGGGTGGACTTGACTCTTAAAACCCTGGAACTGAGTCCCTGCAGGTAGGGACTGTGTGCCTGACGGGCGGCCCAGTGTGCCTGAAGGGCGGCCCTGTGTGCCTGAAGGGCGGCCCTGTGTGCCTGAAGGGCGGCCCTGTGTGCCTGAAGGGCGGCCTTGTGTGCCTGAAGGGCGGCCCTGTGTGCCTGAAGGGCGGCCCTGTGTGCCTGAAGGGCGGCCCTGTGTGCCTGAAGGGCGGCCCTGTGTGCCTGAAGGGCGGCCCTGTGTGCCTGAAGGGCGGCCCTGTGTGCCTGAAGGTGGTGCCTGTGTGCCTGAGTGCCTGCAGCGGGTCTGGGTGTCGTCCTGTTGGCCCGTCGCATCTTTGTGCTTCCCTCGGTTCTTCTTGTGGCCGGTCACCAGGGACCATTCGTCGGGGCCGAAGTGCTGCAGGCACTCTTCGGGGATAGGGAAGGCGCCGTCCACCTCCTTGGCCCATGTCTTGGCCGCCACTTCCTTGTTTTGCTTGGCGGGACGAAGCGGATGGGAGGCATCGCTGAGGCTGTCAGGCACTTCCTCCTGACGGTCCTCGACCTTGTCATCCTGAGGGTCCTCATATGGCCGTGAATCTTCGCCTTCCAGAACAGCTGTCACGCTCGCCATCTCTTCTGTGCAGGTTGCACCTTCGTGCAACTTCGTGTCAACTTCAGTGGCGTCCTCAGGCTTCTTCTTCTTCTCCTCCAGAGGTGAGGCAAACTCTGTCTCCTTCTCCTCCTCCTTTTTCTCCACCTTCTCCTCAGCTGATGCAAACACCTCCTCCTCCTCCACCTCCTCTTCAGCCGAGGCAAACTCCGCCTTCTCCTCCTCCTCAGCTGAGGCATATTCCCCCTCCTCCTCCTCCTCAGACGAGGCATACTCCTCCTCCTCCTCCTCCTCAGCCGAGGCAAACTCCGCCTTCTCCTCCTCCTCAGCTGAGGCATACTCCCCCTCCTCCTCCTCCTCCTCAGCCGAGGCGTACTCCTCCTCCTCCTCCTCGGCCGAGGCAAACTCCTCCTCCTCCTCAGGGCCCGCCGTGCACGCCGCAGTGCCCGCAGCGGCCACCGTTTCCCGTGGTCGCCGCGTTCCCCGCAGCGCACACAGCGCCCAGCCAGCAATGCCCGTGAAGAGCAGCACGCAGACCAGCACAAGGTTGCTCGTGAAGGCCTCGTGTTCCTCGTGGGCCAGCACCACCCTAAGCTGAAGGCAGGCGAGGCGCTCCTCCGCCTCCCTCAGGCCCCAGAACACCGTCCACCAGCTGTCATGACCAGCAAGGACGCCGCACTCCCTGAGGGGGTCCCGCGGGGCGGGCAGCACCCAGAGATCGGCCAGGAGCTGGCGCACCTGCCCGACACTCGTGGTGTGCGGCCCCGTGGCGTGCCAGGCGCCGACGGTGTACTGGAGGCTGCGGGAGACACGCGCCGCCTCAAAGGCGGCGCCCACCACCAACCCCGCTGCCCGCAGCAGTACGTTGGAGACCAACGCCTTCGCCGCCTTTTTCATGACTTTGGAGTCGATGTTTACAGTCAACAGTTTGCTTTTGTTGGTCATTCTAATTGTGAATTATTCACTTAGCACAGCAAACGAAGGAAGACCGTCACTTCACAAGAGGGAGCTGGTAACCAGTGGTCTGCACTGGCCGGTGTTCTCACAAAGGAGGAGAACTACAGGGCAGGAAACCAAGACGCACGAGGGGGGGAGGGGGAGGGGGAGGAGAAGGGGAGGGGGAAGGGAAGGGAAGGACGGGGGGAAGAGAGAAAGGAAGGAGGAGGAAGGTAGAGAAAGCAAGTGGAAGGAAGAAGAGAGGGCGATATAAGGGCAAGGATGAATAGAGGAAGTGGTGCAGAGGAGAAGGAGGAGGAGGAGGAGGAGATATTGGAGATTAAGAAAAGGTGAAGCTGCTGGTGTTCTCAGCTTGGCGTTTTTTGGCTTTCGAAGAGCCACTTGGTCACAGAGCAGCCTCCCGAAACGGGCTGCTCCAACAGGGTTCAAGTGGATGCCATCGCCAATGAACAAGTCCGAATCATAGTAAAAACTGTTCCACAAGTTAACGAACTGGACGTTTTCTTGTGAGCAAAGGGACATAAGTCTGTTGTTTGTGCGAAAGGCCTTACTGTAAAAGCTAGATTCGGCACCGATCCTCGGGAGGATTCCTGAGATTATGATGTTACTGGCATCCGTTTTTCGTTTATATTGCTTGATCATGAGGCGGTATGTATCAAGCAGTTACTCAGAACGGGTTGTCCTTACGTCATTTGTGCCCTCGTGAGTGACAGAGGGTGTTTCAGTACGCATTACTCGTGACATCATCGCATCATTGAATTGGATAAAAAATGGGCATGGAAATTAGATATTACTGTGTTAGATGCCTCCGACACTGGGAGTTCGCTCCCACAGGGTCTTGAAAACGCCTCAAAGACCAATCGCTTGTCCTGAGCCTCGATCACGAGATTTTCACAACCCGGCGCTTTTCAGCTACTGTCCTCGTAGTTTTGTCCCATAGAAGGGGGCCGGCGAAGAAGGAGGAGGGGGAGAAGGAGGAGGAAAAAGGACTAACCCTAACTTCCATTTAAGAGAGAGAGAGAGAGAGAGAGAGAGAGAGAGAGAGAGAGAGAGAGAGAGAGAGAGAGAGAGAGAGAGAGAGAGAGAGAGAGAGAGAGAGAGAGAGAGAGAGAGAGAGAGAGAGAGAGAGAGAGAGAGAGAGAGAGAGAGAGAGAGAGAGAGAGAGAGAGAGAGAGAGAGAGAGAGAGAGAGAGAGAGAGAGAGAGGAGGAGGAGGAGGAGGAGGAGGAGGAGGAAAAGGAAGAGAAGAAGAAGAATGAAGAATGAGAAGGAAAATATTAAGAGGTGATATATTCTTCTTGATGTTTCTGGCCAAGAGCGTGACCACAGTCCCACCCACCCCTCTTCCACGCTACCCCTCACACAGGAATAAACACACGCACACAAACACATAAAACAAACAAACAAATAGATAAGTAAGACGTAGAAAGACCCACGTGTACTGCCATCCCGCATCTTATCACAGCAATCACCACCATCTTCATTAAGTCTCAACCCAACAAGATTTGCGTTCCCCACCTCCCCTCTTCCTCCTCTACCAGCAAAGCCCCCAACAACCTCAGCCTCAGCCCCGCCCGTCAGAGAGGAAGATGAGGGAGAGACAAGGAAAGATAGAGAAGGAAGAGAAAAAAAAGAGGAGGCGTCATTCTTCAGGTCACAAGAGAGCTCGTGGGTGTTGTTATTGCTGGCTCGGTGAGTGCTTGCCCGTGAGTTATTCATTCGCTTAGTTATTCAAGGCTGAGGCGCGTTTCCCCGAGTGTATTCACCCCTACTTCCTCCTCCTCCTCCTCCTCCTTTTGCTCCTCCTCATCCTCGTCCCCGCCCCGCCAGTCACTTCCCTCGCCCTTGCTCCCCGCAGTTCCTCCCGCCACGAGTTGTTTGTGTAAATGTGTGCATAACCGAGTGTGTTTGTCTGTGCCTGAGTGTGTGTGTGTGTGTGTGTGTGTGTGTGTGTGTGTGTGTGTGTGTGTGTGTGTGTGTGTGTGTGTGTGCGTGCGTGCGTGCGTGCGTCCGTGCGTGCGTGCGTGTGTGTGTGTGTGTGTGTGTGTTACTACGTAAGTGAGAGTATTACAAATGACGCGATATTATCGTCACAATGATAAGAAAAAAAAATAATAATAAAATAAAAATGATATACTAATAACAACGATAATGAGAATTATAATAATAATAATAATAATAATAATAATAATAATAATAATAATAATAATAATAATAATAATAATAATAATAATAATAATAATAATAATAATAATAATAATAATAATAATAATAATAATAATAATAATAATAATAATAATAATAATAATAATAATAATAATAATAATAATAATAATAATAATAATAATAATAATAATAATAATATCTATAAAGATGATATCAATGATAATGTTAGCATCAATTATTGAAATCATTATTATTACTATAAACATTCCTATTATAAATATCAAATTTAATATTTTTTGGTATTTTTATCGATATTATTGTTATTTCTTTTTCTTATTATTATTCTTATTCTTATTCTTATTCTTATTCTTATTATAACTATTATTATTATTATTATTGCCATCATTATCACTATGATTAAAATACAATAAAACAATAATCATTATAAGCATTACAATATACGTCACTGGAATAATTATTGTTCCTGCTGCCTTTAATATTATTGAGTTACAACGTTGAGGAAATGCAACGATAACGGAGCAATTTGCCGCCGAGCGAGATGCACCTCGACACATAAATATAATCGCCGTAATAAACTAGGCCGAGAGGACGTGTGAAGCAGACCGTCACCTGCATTAGCGAGGCGCTGTACAAGGGAGGGACTTGCTCATTTAGATATCAGTCACCGGTTTTTGTATACATCCCTCAGACTGTTATGTTTATGTGTTTGTAGGTGTCTGTATGTCTGCCTGTCTGTCTCTCTTTGCTTCTCTCTCTCTCTCTCTCTCTCTCTCTCTCTCTCTCTCTCTCTCTCTCTCTCTCTCTCTCTCTCTCTCTCTCTCTCTCTCTCTCTCTCTCTCTCTCTCTCTCTCTCTCTCTCTCTCTCAAATGAAGGCATACACACAATGCGTACCCAGACTTCTTCGTCTAGTCCACTTATCTCCCAAGCCTCTCTCCCTCCTTCTCTCATTGCTGTCATTCGCTCACTCGTCCCTTTCTTTCTTCCCATCTGCATAGAGTTCTCCCTTTCCAGCTCCGCCTTCCCATCACTCTTCTCCACCCTTCCCCCCCACACCCCAAGATCTGACGAGTGGGCGGCATGGGGGCGGAGATGATGGAAGGGGGATGGGAGGGGGGTAAGGAGCAGAGCAGCAGTAACAGCACAGTAACTCTGGCAAGTAACTCAGGGAGGAGGAGACAGCGCGGCCCCAGTAAATCTGTCCCTATGACGGCGTGATATGTTAATGTGTGAGCCAATACTGCTGTTGAATGCACTGCGTTGTTGCCAGATCCCCGTGGACTAAGACGCTCGTGCCACACCGTCTGGGCGGACTGCCAAATTATAGACTAGCTCGCTTATGCTTGCTTTGCCTTACATAGGATCTTGTGGTGGTTGATGGGGGACAGTGAGTGCGATGATGGTTCTGTCCGTGAGTCGTTTCTTCCTCGGAGGATTAGTGACCAATGCTTTGGCAACGAACCCGCGTTTGACTCCTGAGGCCGTCTGTGAAATGTCTTCATTGGCTCAAAAGTTCGTAATCCCCAAGGCTCATAAGGGTGCCTTTGTAGGCTGTGTCTAGGCACTGAGCGACCATCACGGCACCGTGGCTTGGCACTGTCTGTATGAGGGATGGTGATGCATGTACCTGGGGAACTGTGGGAGTATTGTTTTGTCTCTTCTCCACCTGATTTGTGGTCACATTTTTCAATGTTGTATCTCTGGAGGTATTTATTTGTCCGGTGGTGTTATGCATGTGAGGGCTGGCGGCGGGTGCTGATGAGCTGCTCCCCGGAGGCCATGGTAGGGAGGGGGCGGGAGGAAGGCAGGAGGAAAGTGATAAACTTCACTTAAATCCCAGCTCGTTTTATGGGTAGAGAGCAAAAACCCAAAGGTCAAGGAGCGGCGGATGGAGCACTTGTGATTTACCCGCGTGCAAGCCCCTTGGAATGTAGCACAGATAGACAGCATCAAGGAAAACACACAAACAGTCATAACCACACAGGTGTATTTGTCACCACCACCACTGTGTAACACCACATTTACTACCGGCGCCACTCATTGCAGTACTAATTTACCATCATCCTCATCCCTGCATCCATCACAACAACTACCATCAACATCAGACAACCACCACTACTCATCATCAGCTTCATCCCAACCACAGACCAGCTGCCATGGCTTTAGCACACAGTGATTGCTGTGGCAGGTTAGTTGTACCGTCGAGAAATAATGACAAAACGAGGCGTCTGCTCCCTACAGCCTCCGGAAACCCTCCCCCTTTCCTTTTGCCATCTATAAATACTGGTCTTAAATTCGTCACACATTAATTTTGTTATCAGCGCTTTTAGACAGTCCAGGAAAATAATGAATGTACGTTAGTTCTCTTCGTTCATTTGCAACACATCGCTTTGCATAACAGCAGACAGTGTTTTTTACTTCTTCAACGAAACTTCTTCATGGGGACGGCCCTCTGAATACTGCTTAATTTTTCTGACCCCTTTACGCTGCAGTGGTCTCGATACTAAACATAGACTTAAAAAGATAATCGAGGCCGGGTCCTCCCCCTCCTTCAGCGACATTCACAGTAGCAGCAGCAGACCTCCATGGGACGTGCTCCCCTACAATGGCCGCCCCACACGCCCGGCAGCACGGAACGACTTTTCCAGTGTGATGGTTACATTGAAAACTACGACTTCCTCTCGTTGCTCCGTCCATAAAGCTGTCTTCCAAAGGTGCTACCACACACTCCCGGCCTCATCCCCAGCGGTCGGGGGTCAAGTGTGCTGGTTAGTATTACCCGCTCGTAGCTCCGGCCCGCACGCTAACGATTGCTGTGCCGTGTAGCTGCTGACGCTCCTATATTAACGCCCAGGAGCCTGTCTTCAGCTTCAGTTAAATCTATCGTCTCTATTTCCCATTCATTTGTTATTACCCTACCTCCCAATCATCAGCCCCTTCCTCCCACTCGAAAGCTGCCTCTGCTAAGTGTTCTTCCGTCGCCCAAAGACTCATAACACGACCTACAACAAGTACTCACAGGCGTATTTCGCTCTTCGTAAGACGTAAATAGTTTCGAACCTGTTTTTCGGATCATTACCTGAGGTGATTCTTATTGGCGAGACGAATGGCCTAATTGAGGGCCTCCGCATATATCGCTCACCCCGTCACCCCACCTGGAACATCCGGGCTCACTTTACGTCCCTCCTAATTGTTCTTTACGGCCGACGCCCAGACACACTCGTAATTATAAGTAATTGTGTGTCACATCACCGAGATATGTAGCTCGCAGGTATCCCGCCCGCCAGACTACCGCGCACTCAGGACCAATGTCTCATCTCCCATACATACACACATACACACAAACACAGACCCAGACACACACACGCACACGCACACGCACACACATGTATATATTGGTACGCCTGCATACGGGTAAACAAACAGATACAGAAAGATAAATGCAGATACGCACATAAACATAGATACACACATAATCGTAAGCATAAAATATATATAATGACAACAGCAATCCATGAATATATGCATGTAATTCCACGAGCAGGTGATCCAGGGGCCGATAGCTGTCAGGCGGGGCGGCGGAGGGCCGGCGTGGGGGCTGACGGGTCCTCGCATCCGCTTTTCGTCGCTATTTGTTGCTTCTTCGCAGCGGTCTA
>NC_066525.1:9441201-9471201 GCF_024679095.1 Eriocheir sinensis
GAGTTTCAAGGCTTAGACTGTTCTATTTTTTTTATTGGGGGTGATATGTACGACAGGAAAACAAGAAAGTGTCTCCCCGCTGCCCTTACCTAACAATGACACTATTTATATTGGGAATGGTAGGCGGATGTGTTAATCTTCATCGGACAGAAGGACAGGAAGCTCTCAGGATGATACAAATTGCAGCAATCAAGTTGAGGTACACACGGAAAGGAGGAATGAAATATTTATTTTCTCCTTTGATGTAATAGTTGGAACCATCATTAGATTAAATTAATACGGAACGTGAATGAACTGCAGGTATATGTGCTAAGTACAAATACGTAATACTCATGCGAAGTGTGCATATGTAGAGCGTTCCATGTAACTTTTTTTAGCAGGACCTTTTTTTATGTACATCTAAACGTATTCCGTAATCATAAAACAGATTTGAAATAGAGAGGTGGGGATGAAAAAAATATCAGTGGCAGTAATAAATAATGTGCGTGTGTGTGTGTGTGTGTGTGTGTGTGTGTGTGTGTGTGTGTGTGTGCGCGTGCGCGCGCTCGTGCGTGTGCTTGTGCGCTCGTGCGTTTGTGTGGAGAGGGCTATTGGTTACATGAGGCACGGAAAGACGCCCATAATCAAATCTGCTAAAGGAGAGAGGTGACGAGAGGCTGAGGACGAGATACAGATACAGAAGTAGCTAACAACTCCACGAGGCACGGAGGAGAGGAGAACGACAGGTGCTGGCACCAATAGGGAATGACTATTCGCTAATTGGCTATAGAGTTGACGGGCTTGCGTAAAAGAAACTGTGAGGCGCGTAAAACTAGTTATGGGCGTGGATGGCAATGGAGCCGTCAGGATTAACTTAATATACGAGAAAGGCCAACAAAATTCAGATAACTAGAGGCACTGCGAAGACAAAAACGTAATCACTGTTAAAGATGATAAACAGCAACGCAATCTACAGGCCAGTTAGAAGTAACGTAAAACTCTGGTAGAGACTAAACGACAAACATTGAAAAAGAAGGGAACCGAAGATAACGACAGAACTCGAAATTGGAAGTAACTGGAGGCGAAAAGCAAGTTGTCAACGAGTCAACCCGACGCTTAAGAGTAACATGAAATACTGCAACAGGCGAGACGATAAACATTGAAAAAAAAGAAAACACGAAGCGAATAAATAAAGATAAATGCGCTTGAAATTTGAAACAACGGAGGGCGAAGAGCAAGATGTCAACAAGTCAACAAAAAAGGAGGAAAAAAAAAGAGAAAATGAGAGAGAGAGAGAGAGAGAGAGAGAGAGAGAGAGAGAGAGAGAGAGAGAGAGAGAGAGAGAGAGAGAGAGAGAGAGAGAGAGAGAGAGAGAGAGAGAGAGAGAGAGAGAGAGAGAGAGAGAGAGAGAGAGAGAGAGAGAGAGAGAGAGAGAGAGAGAGAATGGGGGGGTGGGGAGAGGAGAGGAGAGGGGTTGGGGTTAGAGGAAGAAGAAGAATAAGAAGAAGGGGTGGGAGGGAAGAGGTAAGGCAGCAGACAATCAGTAGAAACGGGCTTAATTACAAGGTGAGGGTGAGATAGAATGAGTTATGACCCCCGTTAGTGATGCCCGGGACGGCTCGGGCTGCTAAACACTAACTTTCCAATTACCTGATCACTGATAAACCGGCAGCAGCAGCGTTTCAGCGGGTCATTCCTATTTACCTGTGGCTGTTGTGGAGGGCGTTAGCGAGGGAAGAGGAAGCCAGTGTCGGGGCGAAGGTGAGAGAGCGAGAAGAAGGAGAAGAAGGAGTGGTGATGGGCGTGGTGTTACTTAGAAAAGGGAGAGCGCGAAGGGGCAATTAATAAGGTATTTTCTCAAGGTTCTGGTCAGTGGTAGGGACGGGGGTGAGGGGTCATGAGAGGTTGGAGCGGGAAGGGTTAGTAGCTGGGAGGGGTTGATGAGTTGTGGTAAGAAGGAGGAATGAGAGGTGAGAGGAAGTGAGGGGTCGTGAGGGGGGTGAAGGGGCCGGTAGGGGGTTTTGAGGGGCTGACGAAGGGCGGTGAAGGGAGGGGCGAGCTAGGAAGGGGAAAGGAGTGGAGTGTGAGGGTGAGGGAATGGGCATGTTGGGAACTGTGAGGGGGTGAAGGGGCCGGTAGGGGGTTTTGAGGGGCTGACGAAGGGCGGTGAAGGGAGGGGCGAGCTAGGAAGGGGAAAGGAGTGGAGTGTGAGGGTGAGGGAATGGGCATGTTGGGAACTGTGAGGGGGTGATGAATGGTAGTGAGGGAAGGGTAGAAACGCGCTGGGGAGGGTAGACGAATAGATTGTAAGGGTGAGGGGAAGGGTGAGCTGGGGAGGGGAGAGAAATGGTGTAAGGGGAGAGGTGAGCTTAGGAGGGGAGAGGAATGCTGTGTGAGGGATCAAGAAGGGTGCTGAGAAGCCATTAAGCGAGTATCATGAAAGAACGATTCAGCATAATACGAACACACAAATCATACTGGAGGAAAACCTACATTACGAAGAAAGAAAAGAAAGGATAACATACAGTAGCAAAGAAAAAGAGGGTGATTATGCTGTTACGTACTACGCCATTAGCATTGCGTGGGAGTCTAAAATGAAATAAAGAAAAGGTATAGGAAAGAAACAGCGATGCACGTAACCGCAGCAGGAGCTATTGACGAAAACAGCTTCACAAGGACAACAGCAGCAGCAGGAACAACAACAGCAGCAACAGCAACAACAACAACAACTGGAAGAAAATTAATACGTGTACACCGAACACAGCGTTACGTCAGCACTCAAAGGCAGCAGTCAGCGCCGACGATAACCAGTTTATGTTTTTGGCGCAAGTGTACGGCTGACAACATCATTAGAATGGCTGCCTCGAGGAGACCACGTGACCTTGAGCTGCTGACGGAAACTACTTGTTCATTGTAGACGGTTTCGAGGGCTGTGCATGTATACGTGTCCTCATGGCAACGACGGCAACGGCGGCAAAAACTTCCTCGGTGGTGACCGGAACACTCCAGAGGTCACCGGGTCTCGTTAGAAGGAAGGTAAGATATCAACTGCTCTGACTGGATGGTTGGCGAAGAGCAGCGACACAGACAGAGAGGAAGAGCCATTCAGATAAGAGAAGGAAGGTGCGAGCGCTGGGCTATGATGAACTGACGTGCTTAAATAATGCAAGTAGATAATGAGGGACACTCCAGGGCCCGCCTCGACGCCTCCCTCGGGTCACTGCGGAGGAGAAACAACAATGCCAAGACAAATATCGACACCGGGCCGAGAGAGGCGCACAACGCCTGGCTCGCACACAGACACAAAGAACAAGCTCCGATACGATCAACTGTTCTATCCATCACGAGGTTGATTCCCCTTGGCTCTCAACCCCACCTCTTTCCCCTAAACCCTGGCCCGCTCCCTTCCCCTCCCCTTTCCGGCCCTCCGCTGCCCACCCCTCCTGGCCAGCCGTCATCCGCCCCTCAGACAGGCCCCAGAGCGAGAATAAAGCAGCGTGGGGGTTGGCCAGTATTCGATCAGCAAATATGTGTGTAATTACAGGCTGTCGCAGGAAGTTTTGACGCGAGCGGGTGACTTACGACTACTATTGATTATGCGTCACCCCGACCGGCCACAATTGCTGCCTTCACTCAAGACGGACTCCGGACGGCTTGCCATAAACATGCTCAGCGCGTTGCCGTAAATGTTCACTGATAACATAGCTTTGGTAGGCTTGTCAGGAGTGAAATACTGCGGCTGGCAGGGGGATGTATCGGGCAAGGGGGCCGCGGCTGCTCCTCCTCCTCATCTTCTGCACCGGCTGAGAAGGGGACGAAGGAAGGAGGGAAGGAGGCGAAAGGGTCAACCTGGCAACCCAAAGCATAGATTACTTTTCTTGCTTTTACCACGTAATTAGTCAAGCAGCACGAGAGGTGCCGGCCGTGCGCGGGCGGCTGGCGGCGCTGTCGTGTCTCCCAACCACTGCGTCGCTTCGCTACGACCACCAGGCAAACAAACGACAAGCAAACGCTGGTCAGTTCACCCTCAGTTCCCCTCGCAGTTTCAAGATCCCCAAAGCCCACACCATGACAGGTATAAGCGACAAGATATTTACTACTGTCCTTTTTTCTCTGCACAGCCCTCCACTTAAACACAGCTTATCACATCTCACTGTTACCCTATTAAATCATGGGTAAACAATACAATGTATAATTTAGGAATAAAATTCATGATCTAAGTTACGTCAGCTGGCTGCACCTCGTTCCCACGGCAGGTCAGCGCACGAGCAGCCTGCACGTCGATGAGGCGAGGCGCGTACAGACACAGCCTTGCACGATGGTTCCTGCGGCTCACTGCAGTAATGTGTGACTGACGATGAAGACGATGGTGAAGGATTTTTTCTCCTGCCCCAAACGGTGTTTATTCAATAGATAAGTATTGTAAAGCAGGTCTTTCAGCAAAGTGAATGAGTCAAAGGCAATTACAGGTAATTACTAGGTGGGCTAGCTTATCCCAAAAAACTCCGAACAGGGAACGACCTTCGTCCTGCCCTGCCCGGCCCCGATCCTTCCTCTCCGCGCAGCGGCAGCCGCCTCTCATAATCAGGCCCCGAGGACACAAACAGTTCACTTCATTGTAACTCTGAATAACAAGGAAACAATACGGTTTCTTTACCAAAATTTTGTACTGCACGTCAACGGCTCTCTGGTTCACTTGTGTTCTTTTATGTGGAGAGAGACTTTCAGGCAACACACAACATGAAAACGCTCAATTTAAGGAAACGTGACGAGACTGACGGCCCTCCCTGATGGAACTCCCCTCCCCCCTGCACTCTACCTGACGGTCCTGCCTTCGAAGCCAACACTCTCACCAATCACAGGGAGTCGCGGCCCCCGAGGCCAGTGGTGCTACATCTTTGGCGTGGAGGAAGCAGGTCAAATAAAAACATACAGAGAAACACACTGAAATACGTCCAATATTACTTACATCGTGATTTACTTTAGCGAATATTCGATCTTAAAAATTAAATATAAAAACTCGAGGGGAGACCCGCCTGAGCCCGCCAGAAGGAAAGAGATGGAAGAGTTGTATGAAAAGGAGGACGGAAATGAGGATAAGACTAGTGAAAAAGAGATGGAAGGGTGGTACAAAGGTGTGGATGAAGAGGAAGAGGAGTTTCCAGTTACTACAAGGGAGGCACTTTTCAGAAGTCAGCAATAATAGAATGAAGAAGGAAGAAAACACACAAATAAACAGGCACACACACAATAAAGTGTTTGATACATTCTTTCAGGCACCTCCGTGGTGTAGTGGTTAACACGCATTGCTACAAATCCACGGGACCTGGTTCGATCCCGGCCTGGCCAGTCGGAAACAAGCCAACACAGCTTTTTATAATCCCTTTTGGGCTGGTCGATATGAGGGTACCTGGGGAAGCCTGGGGAAGGTAAACTGTGGTAACATGAATGTCGCACTTGTCCTTTGTCCCGGAGTACTGGGATTCGAACCCATGACCTGCTCAAGGGTAATGAGACGGAGAGGAGCACCGACGGAACGCGTAGTTTAGAGCATGTCCCCAACTTTACCGTTACACAGCGTGAGCCTCAACCTGAACACCCTTGTCCTCCTTTCGCTCTACTCACGTGGGAGTCTTACCTAACCTGACGCAGCCCGGCCCCCCGCCACCCTTCCTCAGCGTCGCCGGCAGCCCCGGGTCTCGGCCTCCCCCCGTGGCTGGCAGCGCCTCTCGCCCCGTTCACAGGTACGTATAGGCTGATTATTTCCCAATGGTCGCCCTAACCATGACCCATAAATCTTGACGCACTCGTATAAATTTTGCTCATAAATAGATAAATGTCGCATGGTTAATATCCTCCTGACCGTAATATTACAGGTTAGCCTTAATTAGGTCTTGTCTGTAATCGCTACATTTGCACCATATGCCGAGGGCCACGGAAAAAAAATGCTCTCCCACAGGAATCGACTATACATCTAGGCGTCGGCGGCGGCGCGGCGCTAAGAGCTCCAATAACGCGGTTCGGAGGTGAGATTTCCGCCTCTAGGAAGTGCCTTCAGTACCACCTTCGGCACAAGATCGCAGTTAAGTAATAAAGCTGAAATTAACTCGCAGAAACAATAGGAGTTTCGACCTCACTCGACCATTCCCACTACGTGATTGCTGAACGAGCAAGGAGTAGGAACCCCGCAACATCCCGTAAACCTCACACTTACAGGCTAAAAGTATCGGATTTTCAACCATGAGGAGGGCCGCGCGGGCGAGTTGTTGAGGCAAGGGCGGCAGGCGGGATCCATCACGGAAAGTACTGATAATTACAGTGTAGGTAAATTGAGAAGCTGACGAGGAAATCCCGCTTCCAGAGAGAAATCTGCGGAGAATCTTGACGTACGCTCTCCATCCTGTAATTAGAGGAGAGCTATGGAAGATTTAGGAGCAGAGAGAAGCATAAGAACGAGGAGGAGAGGCCGCCGCGATGAGTTACGAGAAGCGGAGCGGCGGAGGCTGACCGGGGCCGAGGGGGAAGGGCGGTGAGGGCGGCGAGGATGGGAATGTATAAGGATAGGAGGAAAAATGAGTGTGTGAGGGGCTGTGAGAAGCTGTGAGTGGCTGTGAGGAGATATGAAGAGGCCAAGAATGGGTCTGTGAGAGGCTGAGAAGGCTGGAAGAAGCAGAGGAAGGGCCAGGAGGGGGAGGGTAGGATTGAGTGAGTTGTGATGGACTGAAAGATTGATGTGATGGCCTGTGAGTGACTATAATGTTGATTTGTGGCAGGGCGTGAGGAGCTGCAAGAAGATGAGGGGTTAAGAGAAGGCTGGAGAGAGTGAGGGAGCAGTTTAGGGCTGTGAGGGGGAGGTGTGAGGGGGTGCTAAGGCGGGAGGCTGAATGATTTATGAGGCATTGTAAATAAGATGGAAGGTATGAATAAATGAAGCTATCTGCATGCATGTTAGGATATAAAAAAAACGAAATTAAACTCAATACATAAATAATGAGAATGACTGGATTTGAGGAATGTTTGAAGAAGGGCCTATGAAGAAAACGACTATTTCTTGACAATACAGTTGATGAGAAAGAGGAGGAAAAAAAGGAAGAGAGGAAAAGTGATCTACCATTCCATTAAAAGACAAAAAATCAGATAACTAGACTTTATTTTTTAATGCATTATAAGTCTCATAAAAAATGTGAGATTAAATTAAATGTTTTTATGGTTACTTTCCATTCTCCTATGAAATATATTTCTCCCCGTCGTTGCTGTGCACCTAAAACCGATTAGTCATCACACAGCGACAATTTATATTTTGCCTCGGGTGTTCATAGCTGCCACGATTACCAGAGCTGGCATTCTCTCTTCTTCCATTACTTGAGCAGCCATAGAAAAAACTCGTCGGTCACAACAGGATCTCGCACATCAATCTAGTTCCTTCACAACCTCCCAAAAACTCCACCACTGTCACAAGACCTACACCAACCTGCCTCACAGCCTGCAGTCCTGCCGGCTACACGTCAAGGAGACCGCGCGGCTCACCTTGGCAGCAACTGGCAAAGATTAATTTTATGCAGGACACGCCAGATTAATGGTATAATTGCTTTTCTTGAATGCTGTGCCCCGTTTATGGCAAAAGTTAATTAGGAATCCGTCACAAATGCCACTGTGGAGATAGAGTGACACGTGATGCTCAGGTTCGAAGAAGAAATGATGAACAAGTGGAATAAAATATACATCAACAAATAAATGTTCCATGAAGCCACTGGAGTGTTCTTCATTCCTGGACTGTAAATGACTGGAACTCTGTATAATGGTTTTCTTATTCTTGTTCACCAACAACGTACCTTTACCTAGTAACGTCGTACAGTATGTCTTCTGTGCAAAAACACAAATTTGTTCACATAAATTTCATATTAACCTTCGAACATTTTACTCAGGATCATGACAGCCAAGGAACTGACGGTGACGTCTTGGGAGCCGGTGGGCGACAGGGCATGTTTCGGGGATTCCTAATTGGTACAAGATACCCCATAGCGGTGCCCACGTCACTCACCGCGTGGCTGTGACGGGGCGGCGGAAGGTAAACTACACCCATGATGCCTGGCCGAGCTGAGGTGCATGTTGTGTGCAGTGTGATGGGGGGGATGGGGGGAGACTCCTGCAGGAGACAGGTGAGTGTCGCCGTGACCTGCGCACCCTGCGCAGCCCCTCAAGTGCTTCCCACGGTGCGACTTTGATGGAAATATTCAATAAATGAAATTAATATCCTAATAAATGTTTTCCCATTCCACTAGACAAAACGTGTTGTGAAAAAAACGATAGAACGTGACCAGGGATGGATGACGTTTCCTTTTATGAAAGAGTCACATCTTCAGCATGACAAAAAACATTGAAAAAACGCCTGATGGTAAGACCTCACTGAGTCTGTGATTCCGTTTCGTCGCGGCACAAGCATCTTTGTGTCGCCTGCGATTACTTCCCGTACAAGGCCGAGGCACCGCTCGTCCTGAGTCTTGGCGTGGGAATGTTAACGACGGAGACACCTCACGCCCCACACACCGTCAGGCTCACTGCTTGGCCTGCTGCTGCTTTTACGCGTCCTCTTAAACCGTCCAGCTCACTCCACACAAACACACTTTGCTCTGTTGCCACTGTTACGCTGTTACCGTCCTCTTACTCCAATTCATTACCCTCCTCCTCTACCCTCTCCTACTCACCTGCCTCATTATATCGTTTCGCACCCTCCACACACCTTCCACATATGCTCTCAAGTCCACATCGACGCATATTTTCTCTCTCCCTTTCCCCTTCCTTCCCTCTCTCATTCCTCATCCGGCCATCCCCATTCTTCTCACTCCCTCGCTTCCTCCACGCACGCACTCCTCAACCCCTTTTAATGTGTTTTTCTCCACGTCTTCTTCCCTCCCTCGAAGCTTTGGCTCCCTGGAATAGCTCTCCCTCCTCCCATTAATTATCCCTCCCTCCATGCTCTTCTTCCTCTTCCCCTCCACATTACTTGACCTTTCCTTCGTTACCTTCCCTCACTAACCCTTTACCGAACTCGTCTTTTCCTGTTCTCGTCTGCCTTTATCCATTTTTTTTTCTTGTATTATGTGATTCTTTTTATATCCCCAAATTCCTTTCGGTTTGTTTTCTTTCATTTATGCTTTCTTGATTTTCCTGATTTCTTATCGCCTCAAGTTTCTCTCCGTTTGTTTTCTTAAGTTTATGTTTTCTTCCACTTTCTGTTTCTTACTCCCTCTTCCGCTCTGCTAGTCTTTCGCTGCAGGTCCACACCCTTCCCTTCTCCCGCCCTTCGCCGGATTCCCTTCCTTACTTACTTCCTTCTCTCCCTCCCCGTTATTATCTCTCCTGGCCGCCTCTCCCTCTCCTTCGTGCCCCTCTGTAACGCATCGTCTCCCGTCCCTGTCTCCGCTGTCTCTCTCCATGCCCTCACCACGAAGCCTGACGAGCTAAGTGAAATCTGCTCACGACCGATGCCCGTTTATGGGAGGAAATGCGCCTTGCTATGCCGGTGACGCCGACTCGTGGAGCCTCGACAAGATCTGATTCTCTTTTTTCTGTGGGGGACTGAAGGGAGAGGAGGGGAGAGAAAGGTAGAGGAAAGAGGAGAGAGCAGGAAAGGAGGGAAGAGAGAGGCGGGGCTTGAGTGTATATTTTCCCGTGTTGGTCCAGAAAGCAGCCAACACCGAGGGCTGGACGGGGCGGCGGCAGGTACTTCCACGTCACCTTTCGTCGGCGTGAGAGCAGCTCCTCCCAAAGGCGGAGACACGCGGCTGAAACACTGTACAATTTCTGCCGTGTTTTGTTCTTGCATTGTTGTGTGGCGGGGCGGCGTTTCGCAACACACTCACTCGCTTTCTTGCTTTTGTTTTATGCCTTCCCAGGTCACTGATTTGCGGCGCCTTTTGCAATAATTCCCACGCCTGGCAAGTTGAGTGAATTTAATACATTATTATATTCCTGAGATTATGTTGTTAGTCTGGTTTCTTGCAGTTCTCCTCAATCCGTTTTCTTTTGCAGTAATATGAGTCAGACCAACATATAATTCAAGAAAATGCCCGTAACTTGCTACCATTATAAAGAAAACAAACGATGCCGACTGGAACATTGCTTTCAATATCATTAAAGGTTACAACACCGGCAATCTGGATAGTTTAAATCAAACCCAAAAGAACCGTCACCGCCACGACCCCCACTGCAGCCTGTTCGGTGCCGCTGCGCATGAGAAGGGTCTGAGTGGCGGCGGATCAGTGCCAAAGCGAGGCAAGGTGAGGGGGCGAGGGACAAAGAGTGATTAGGGTTCAACCATAGGAAGAAGCGGATAGTTCAAAGGAAGGGTTTTACGTGAAATATCAGAGTTAAAATCACGTCCCCTTTGCATAACTCCAAGGAAAATGCCATTCTAAATTATTCTCAAGTACTACACACACTCATTTCAAGCAAACAAACGCAAATAGCAGTAAATGAAGGCACACAGACGTTGTAAAACAAAACACGAAATATCTAAAATGTTGTCGTTTCAAATAACAGCGATAAGCGTGAGTAGAGGAAATCATCACGAATACAAACAAAGAATTATGAAAGTCTGCCTGAAGCAGGCACACAGAGACACACAACAACAGCGGAATGATTTTTGTTCCCTTTCAAGACAGTTGCCACACCCGCACACCGCAGGAAGAGGAGGAGGAGGAGGAGGAGGAGGAGGAGGAGGAGGAGGAGGAGGAGGAGGAGGAGGAAGAGGAGGAGGAGGAGGAGGAGGAAAAGAAGAATAAGGAGAAGCAGAGGGGGGAGGGGGACAGTCAGGATGGAGAGAGGGAGGAAAGAGAGAGGGTAGGAGCAGGAGGGGGTCGGGGGACATTAACCCTGGACCAGTCACGCCCGGGGCAGCCTCGCCACACCCGCCAACACGGAAAATCAATCCACAATATTTGACGGACATTAAGCTCTTACCTGACGACGGGCGAGACTTAGGTGCTGCCGCTGCCTGGGTCTCTCGGGGGCAGGCAGACGGGTGTGCGTGGGACTCGGAGGTTACCTGCAACCGAGAGGAGAAGTTCAGGTGTAGCTGGACGACCTCATTCAAAAAGTTAATCAGTTTGTAAGGTAATGATCTGCAGTGTCATGATGAGTGTCTTGTGATGCGCTTGCTTGTGTGCTTGCTTGGGTGTGTGTTGTTTTAAAGTGTTGGTTTGTTCATTTTTGTTTGTATGTTAGCTTTTGTTTTTGTGTATCGTTTGTGTAACTTTTATATCTATATCCCAATCCATCGCTCTCTTACACACACAAACACACACGCAAGAAACAGTGACCGCCAGTAATCTTCAGCACCATCAGGAGCCTCGCCTTCAGGAGTCTCAGTGAACGTAACATTCGGCGCGCCATCAACCGGCTGCTGCACTGTTAATGGTGCACAAGGCGCGCTCAAGCGAGGAAATTCATTGTTGCAATCAATCACTTGTGACAGTTTCTTATTTCTTCTACTTCCCAAGTGAAAGCTGTGAATGGCTCAGGCAAGGATGAGGCCATGCGGCGCGACCGAGATATAGCTGGCAAGTTTAAAAATACTGATCTGATGACCACACTCAGGAGATGACACAAGAACCTAAGTGGGGGTTATTTCTTTAACCAAGATGATATAACAAAGACAAGAAGAAAAAAGTGCTCCCCCATAAAAAAATGTAAAAAATATTCGAAAGGGATGAAAGTATTAATATAGATTGAAATGGACAGCAGAGGTGAAGTGATCTCTCAGTAGGAAGACCCCCGAAGTGTGCCAGTCTTCGGAAGTTCAACACCTCCCGACAAGCTGAGAAGGGAGGGGAGCAGCTCCTCCTCACTACCAACTCCAAGCCCACATTGGTGAAGAGGGCGGGACTTTCTCACCCTCACTCAGTTGACTGACCAAGTGCTCGAGAGTCTGAATATGGCCTTTCCTTTGTCATATGATAGCTTTCGAAACATTGATCTTCGGGGACACGGTGAAGCAAAAACTGCATACTGAATGTTATAAATAAAGTCCTTGAATGATAGTAATACAATGTATGGTGGGAGTCTTAAGAACATTCATGGAATTAACGCCATCTGTTCATATATGTTCTTCAGTTCTAAATGAAAACACAAAACGGATCACATCATTGCGCTACAATAATACATTTATGCGTGGCATAAAATAATGAATAGACAAATGTCTGACTTTCTCGGGGATGCATGCACACGTTTAATTAGTGAGCCACGATAATGTATTTTCAAAATAATTATCATGTTACTGTAAATTGGCCATGATTTCCGGCTTAAGATAAATGGCGCTTTGTAAGTTATGTCTTGTCCTTCCCGTGGGCGACCTCCGTCATGGATTATTTCCGGTTCTGGCGATGGTGATGATAATAGCGATTGTAACAGGAGACATGATATTGATGACTGCTGCTGGCGATGATAATGTTGTTGAGAATGATTGATTATGACAACGAGACTCTTGGTATTGCTGTTAATGACCAGTCCTGATGACAAAGATAGAAACCATGATAATGATATAACAAGGAATGTCGACGATAAATAAAAAAAATAATGCCGATGACGATTAAGACAACGATGAAAATAAGGTTGTCGTAATAACAGAGCAAGGTAAGTCTAGCAGCTATGGGGCGAGATAAGACATATTAAGGGTTAATAAAGACACTGGCAAAAATTGACAGGCATGTGATGCGTTCCGGTACGATGGACACCCTCTTATGTTCCTGTACCTTCCCTGTTGCTGTTGCTGCTACTACTACTATGATAGATGCTACTGATCTTGCTTATATTATTATTATTATGATGATGAGGATGGTGATGATGATGATGATGATGATGATGATAATATAATGACGGTAATACAATGATGACGATGATATAAATGTTAACACTAAAGCTTATAACCAAGACTGTGTACAATGATTATGACAAAGTTAGTACTGAAGATGATCCAGAAGATGATGTCTTTCTTTGCTGCATATGTATCTCAAATGTGTTATTTGATCAATGGAATAAAGAGATAACGCACACACACACGCGCACACACACACACACACACACACACACACACACACACACACACACACACACACACACACACACACACACACACACACACACACACACACACACACACACCGCCCCCCACCACCAACCCCACACCCACCCACCCACACACAACATAACAAGTCCACTTCCGCCTCAGGGTGAGTGATGTGTACTGAAAGATTAAAATTTACTCAATTACGGATTAGAATTACTCGTCCCTTCACAAATTTGGATAATCGACGGGAATTACAAGGAGGAACCAGGCATTTGCGGGATTGATCGGCGTATTATGGAGTCGCCTCTGACCCACTTTTCTTCCCCTCCTCCCTCACTCCTGTGCTGCACCGCCCTAACGCACTCACTACCCTCACAAGCTCCACCACAACAAACTCCTATACTACTACTACTATTACTACTACTACTACGACTACTACTGTTGCTGCTATACCACTACTTCCACCACAGTTGTCACTTCAAAAATCGATCACTGCTATCCATAACCTCTCCACCCTGCTCTCTTCAACATCATCGTCTGTATAACTCGAAGCAATACCATCACAAACATCACCACTACGTACTACCATCAGCATGAGAACACCATCACAATAATAATAATACTCTATCCTTATCGTCTTTCTCAGTTTCTTTGTAAGTATCCGTATTTGTATCTACACTACCACCATTATTGACACCATAATCTCACTGTTCCTATCACTGTCGCTATCATCATTGTCACAACAACCATTGGAGCGATTCACGACCACCGAGACATACAATCATACCTATTATCTGTCAACACCAACAACACCAAACACCACTCTCATTATCATTACGACTAACAGGTTTCGTAACATCATATCATCATCAACAACAATAATAAAAATACTCCGACTCTCACTACCACCATCATGATAACCACCAGCACCAGCACCACCAGCACTATTGTCCCTATAAAATAATTAAATGACCTTGCAAGAACATAAGTTAAAAAAAATAGGTTCACGGATGCGACTATTATCCTTTTCCTAATAGTTGAGTGTATAAAATTTGTAGTCTTTCTCTGATCAGCACGGAGACCAGTGATCAATGAACAATGGCTTGATGGTATCGGGACATGCAGGCGGTAGTGCGCTGAGTCGCCCCATTAGGCCCGTGTTCCTGCGTCAAGGCGGGGCGCATCGCAGGCGGCGTCACGGATCGGTATGCAAGGCCACGTCCACTTTACTGCACGCCGCGCTAACTCATGTCTGTCTCATCAGGGCATGTTTAAGGGCCATTTTATAGGATCCTTAGTGATTCTATTGCGTTGCTTATATTTTTGTCTTTTTGTGAGTTCGACGATAATTCTGAACAAAGTATAAGCCACAAAAAGATCTCCCAGGGAATTATTCGTGTGTGTGTGTGTGTGTGTGTGTAGGGGGAAGGGTTGCGCGCGCGGGCACAGAGCCGGTACTTGTATCTGCGGGACACTGAGGCTGTGTGAGGCATCGTTTCGGCGCGTGGCGTGTCGGGGCGCCCTAACTCAGGCCGGGAAAGACGGAGGTCGAGTGTTCGGTGGTGTAATGTGGCGATGGCCGGACGATAGCCTTTATCCGTGTGGGCAAAGAGCGGGGCGCATCCGTCATGGTCGACACTCCCACAGAGGGACGAGGGACCGTGGGAGGCAGCGCCCGTTGAGGCTGAGAAACGATGCTGCGGTCTGTCTTAAGGCGTCCATTTAGCTTCACATTCACTCGTCTACTGAAACGGCTGTGATGTGTGTGTGTGTGTGTGTGTGTGTGTGTTAACTAAGCTAAGCACCTATGTGTCTGCTGTTGCCGGAGGATCAAAGCGGCCGAACGAGGATATAAGGGAATGTTGCCTTGGGAAATAATGCTTGAGTTTCTCCTCGAGACGATATGCGTTGGTTATTCCGTGCCTGACGAGCGACATATTTCTTTTTGTGCCGCGGCCAAGATACGCATCTCCCTTAAAGACGATAATTACGAGGAGACACGCCTTTTCCTTATTGTAAAATTTCCGACTTTGAAGACCGTAAATATTAAGTGTGATTCACTGATGCCCGGCTTAATGGCCTCACGTTTGTCATTCTTGTGGGCGATAAGCCATCTGATGAGGTAATATGCATGCATGTCTGCCTGTGTATCTGTCTGTCTCTGTCATGTGTGTCTGTGTCAGTCTATCCTTCTCTCTCTCTCTCTCTCTCTCTCTCTCTCTCTCTCTCTCTCTCTCTCTCTCTCTCTCTCTCTCTCTCTCTCTCTCTCTCTCTCTCTCTCTCTCTCTCTCTCTCTCTCTCTCTCTCTCTCTCTCTCTCTCTCTCTCTCTCTCTCACACACACACACACACACACACACACACACACACACACACACACACACACACACACACACACACACACACACACACACACACACACACACACACACACACACACACACACACACACACACACACACACACACACACACACACACACACACACACACACACACAACCATTAATGGTGCAGCATTCCGCATGCACTCAGCACTGCAAGGCATGTTCTTTCCTCCTCAGGCGTGGGAATACAAGCAGTGTTTGTTCGGTGAGGCAGCGCAGTGAGTGGCTTCCTTTGCCGTCATTTACACATATTGGATTATAACAAAGCAAAGACCTGCCGGTCACTGCTACCGTGCCTAGTAGTACATTCATTATCTTGGCGGCCACAAAATCTTTACCTCACTTATTTTGTTCATGTTGATCAGTCACCGCCATCCTGAGTCAAATGTCAAACAGCGGAACTGGTCTTAAGTCCAATTGTCATCCCTTTTTAGCTGCAATTCTTGGATTCATTGTAAGTCTCGTCTTCGGGATGAGAGGGAAGAGGGATGACCGTCCTGCCTCCCTCGAGACTATGCATGGTTTCTATTTTTTTTTTTTTTTTATCCGTCATATTTACGGGTTCTTGGTGTCAAATGTGTGTGAACCCATCTAGACGAAAAGGAAATGCTATTCTTGCAAACGAAATAAGTGACAATTTATAACAAATATACTTATAAATACTTTTCTCCCCTTGGATCAACAAATCCTTTAATCTTCGACAACTCGTAGACGCCGGGCAGACGAAAAGTATTGCTGAAGGTGTGGCCGCTCGCAGCAACACCCGTGGCTGTGTGTCAGCCGCCACTCACCGCCAGATGGCCATCAGCATGGCGGGAGGCACCTCTGCGGCCGAGGAATGTTGCCGGGTTCCTCACAGACTAGGAAATGGGCGGCATGACATGTAGCGTGTAGGCATAAATAATCGTAATTGTACCCTTCATCTGATAGGCGAGAACGAGTCCATTTTCTTAAGAAGGGTGTCGGGGGCGCGGCGGGGAGAGTATGGAATGAGGAACGCCGCCACGAGCTGTATCAAGCTGTATCGCCGCCTCGACCTGCCTCGCTGAGCATGATCGGTTGAGGTGACACTTGCCCTCGGCAGCCCTGTGTTCCTGATGGGGCCCTTCTGATTCCAATTGCGATACCACTCATATTGTGCAGCCATTGCTAGACAAGCAAAATTGATGCGTTCCGACCATCTGCAATACTTAAATATTTTGCCTCCCAGCAACTTGCATAATACAAAATAAACTTGCACTTCTTTTTTAGACAAAATTAAAGCGTTGCAAAAACTTTATCGACTCTCGAAACATCGCCTATAGTAAGTGTTTCAGCAAAAAGGAAATTATGTAAGAAACTTCATTTTTCGCTGACTGAGCTACAATATCCCGCGCGTCAGGGATCATAATCAATTGAGTCCGATTTTGCCAGCAATCATCTCCAACAAAGCAACGAGTCTTTACCCGGCCCGAAAATATATAATACACTTAAGATGGTCTCTGTCTTCTATGACACTTGCTTAGCCTGTGGAGGCTGGCATAAGACGGGAGTTGCATCGTTGGCTTAGTTGAGATGTTGATTGCAACCTTCCGGCGCTGTATTATTAAGTCATTAGTTATTATGTGATGTACACGATATTGGTGCACACGACCCGCCTGCCAGGGGGTGAGGGTGAGGCCGAGACTGCGTCCCTGGCAGCACTGCAGGGGGCCGCCGCCTCACAGCCACTCACTCTGTCTCTGCAGCAAAGAAAGAACTCAAAGGAAACTTTCTAGTAGTGAACAATGCGTTCCTTCCACTAGTTTATATTACGCTTTTCCAACCCATTCAGCCCCAAAGGCCAGACGGAGAGTGGTAACAATTACCAAAGGTTGAGGTGGGCAGGCCGCGACCCCCCGCGTAGGTCAACCCCAGGAGTCTCCCATTACAGGTTGGCGGGGGTCTGTGGCCTGCACCAGACTCCTCTACACAAAGGAGTCGTGATAGGAAAAGCTGGAGGGGCGCTGGGCAGACCTCAGCCCCAGACGTTTAATCTAATCGCCCATAATGAGTTATAATTTGAAGACGTGCCAGAGCGACAATGCACTCCCGTTAAAGTACACTGATTGAAGCTCTTCCCGCATGTCGTTTAAATAACCTGATAATAATATGCCGCCGTGTGCTGCCATCAAGGAGACAAATCACTGAACGTGACCGCCGGCTACAGGCGGGGCTGGAAAAAAGGTCCCTCGGTAGCTCGCAGCCTCTCGTCAGCTGAGTGAGAGTCTGGGAACGTTGGGCGAAGACGGTCCATGCAGAAAGGTTCAGTGCCCAGTGAGAGGATCAGTTTCTCTTGGTGTGATAAACTATTCCTGCCACTTTTGCCTCGGGCCATGATCGCACAACCCAACCGTGGGGAGGGAGGGAGGGACTCGCAAAACAGCTAACACAATTATTACATCACGAAAGAAATTTCCTATTTATTATGAAAAAAAAAAAACACTTGTCTTGTGAAACTGTCCCCTGATCAGTTACAAAATAGGAGGAAAGAAAACCACGGCCACAGTGAAGACGCCTTGCTGTGAGGAGAGCTCATAATTCTACTCTACGGAGCCACACACATAGAAAGGCACAGACGAAAATAATTTGTGGAGATTCTTTATATCATTTGACGGAAACAGCGTCATCAACTTTAGGTTAGTTTAACAGTTTATGGGAATGACGATACAGTTTGGAAGGGGATTAAGGCGTTGCTAAGCTGTAGGGTGTGAGGTCAACAGACCGGCGGTCGTTGTGAGAGACATCCTAATCTGCTTTGTTTCCTCGGCCCGAGTCACTCACTCGTGCCGCCCAGTCACCGCCATGACGCATTAAGACTTTTTACGCCCCTCTGAAATAGGGTAAAAAAAGGTACTTATTCACTTTTGTGCTCGGCTTCCTGTGTAATGTTCCCGGTTTTCAAACTGGAGAGAGAAAAAGTAAAAAACAGTGATGCAAAACACACACACACACACACACACACACACACACACACACACACACACACACACACACACACACACACACACACACACACACACACACACACACACACACACACACACACACACACACACACACACACACACACACACACACACACACACACACACTCCTTTTTCTGTAGATACACGATTACTCAATTGATCACTCAAACTTGTCGTCCTCGAGGCACCCGTTTTCGTTTGTGTTTCTAATGAAAAGATGATGTAGTGTTTCCTTGATATAAGCACAGATTAGAACCTTGTTTCCTCTCACGGCAACTCTTATCGCAAAAGTTATCATCTTTGTCGCCGAGACTGAAGACGAAACCACCAGCTGGACCTTCTCACGCCCCTCTCCTTCACGTAAAAAAAGTTAATGATAAGCTGTATTAATTGGACCAAAACTTAAGTGTCACGCTCGAGATAGGCATCAGGTGGGGGTCAATCAGATATCGATCAGTATTAGTAGAGAAGGTTAGATCGTGACCCGCAGCGATATCGCGACCCGTTGCTTTACGGGCGCGGGGCCTCAATGGGCCTGTCAGCGGCGGGGGACGCCGCCTTGCCTCAGCGCAGCCAGCGCAGCGGCGCTCTTGCAGCTGGAGGACTCACGCTCCTTAAAATATCTCGTATATATAAGAAGGAAATATTTCTTTCGTACTTTTTGTGGAGTTGGGAGACGACAGAAGTTTTCCTTCATTTAGTATTACATCGTTTATAAAAGTCTTCAGAGTGTATGGTGCTCAATTGAAATTAAAATTAAAATAATTAATAGTGAATGATTTTACAGCTAGATAAAATTCCATATATCAATTTTCATGGGATGTTGCTCATCTAGAAAGTGCGCAGAGTTCCATACAGTAACCCGACGTGCCTGCGAGAAGAGAAAACGGAGGATGGACGGTTGCTCCTGTAATAATCACTCTGCCATTGAAGACAGGGTCGTGATGCGCCGTTCACACATCGATGGCTAAAGAGTCATGCCATGGCGTGCGTGCCAGGAGGGACATGCCTAAGAAATATATAAATAAATAAAATTTTAAGCTCAACCAGTCCCACAACGGAGAACACCTGAGCAAATATTAACAGCAAATCGAGCAGCACACCTGACCCGTAAACACCTGCCGCTGCCTCTGTCCACACTACAAACCTTCCTGTCTCCTGGGGGATGGCCGCCGACCTCCTGAATGACCACGCCGCCGTACAAATCAAAGGGATTTTTTTGTTAAAAAAAAAAATGTGTGCGTAAAGACGTTTAAATCTAAACAAATGACTTGCTTAAAGGGTTTTAGGATCTCACGGAACAGTTGTCTGTTGAACCTCAACTTTAGGCTCTCACTGTGACAGTTCCGCGGCTTTAGAGGTTCCGGCGTGAGGGTGTGGCCGGTGAAAGCCCTAACACTCAACGACAGTTCCACCGGGCGGGAAAGGGCACTGGTTTTCCTTGCCGGTGATGTGTGGTGAACGGTAAAAAGAGACAAGAAAAACGTTATATATGTTTTCTCTTTTTTTTTATCTTTCCACAGCTTTCCGTCGCAGTCTATTCCACTCGAAGCAAAGTCACTCAAAAAACGGTCCCTGTGTTTTGCCGTCGTAAGCTGAACCTTTATATTGAAGCCTTGTGGTGCTTAAAGGGCCAGACACAGACTCGCTCACAGTGACTTGCCATTTTTTTTCGGACAAACCCTGCATGATATCCACGCTCAATAACGGGAAGAACTCAACCTTAAATTATAATGGCCTTTTATTATGAGCTATCACGGGCTATTCCAACTGGAGAGAATAACGCGACTGGGAAAATTATCCACACCTGAGGTCGGTCTCTGGGATCTGCGGGAGTGGAAGGAAAAAATATTACACCTTGGTATGTTTCAATTTTCTCGGCTCGACTCGACGGCCCCACGCACCACCCCGAGCACCGCGCGTCGCCTCCCTCCAGGAAGTGTGGATGTTGGCGCCTCAAAGCGGGTTTCTATTATTGACAAGTCTCTGTGAAAACACTAGTGAATGTCTTCTCTGAGTGTCTCTTCACGCTGCCGCCTCAGACTTCACTAACTCAGTCCTCACTTGCACTACTTCTCCGCATATCTATCGCTCGCTCCCGACTTGGGATCCCCATTCATTCGTCATTCGTACAGCACTACTTCACTGTCGCCGCTGACTTTAGCTCAACCTCACCATCATTTGCATTATTTTTCCATACTCATTTTACCGGTCAGCTTTTTGGTATGTTATTTTTCCACATCAAGGGGAGAAAAAACAGTGAGAATGCCAAAAACAGATAATTGTTTTACCATCTTTAAAACGGTGCTTTTGAGCGGAGTCACGGATCAGTCGCTTGAGCGGAACAAAACTGAGACACGGACATGGTTTCCTTTGCCAGGAAGGGCAGCGAGCAGAGGACTGATGACCGCCTTGCAACACGGATGACCGCCCTTCTCTTGATTCCCTTCCACTGACATCTTGGCGTGTATACAGGCGGCCAGACAAACAAACACAGAATTGCCAAAGTCTGAGTGAATGCACCAGCATGACAGTGGATGAGACATTCACACGAATAGAAAAACCGTGACAAAATATTTCACCGACAAACCAAATGTAATTTGCAATCTAAATACTGTGACGGGAGGAAGATTTTAGAAAAATGCTGGATCATACAAATGAAAACAGTAGATGATATTAAAAACAACTCATCAAATACGATTGGTGACAAGATGAAAACCTACACACACACACACACACACACACACACACACACACACACACACACACACACACACACACACACACACACCGGTAGCTCCGGTAGCTCAATCGGCTAGAGCGCCGCGCTGCAAGGTTTCACGGCCAAACAGGCGGCGGTTCGAGCCCCGCTCAGGCCGGATTCTTTCCGTTGACTAGGAGTGGTTAATGTCCCCCCTTGAGCAAGGGGGATGGGTGTGTGGTGTGTGAGGTCATGGCAGTACCCAGAGATCGACGATAATGAGCATGCACTTGCTCGTGTCGGGAGGGTACGTGCTGGCGAAAAGCGAGTCCAATTCGTGATCAGGCCGTGGTGAATTACACACACACACAAACACAAACACAAACACAAACACACACACACACATATCACACACACACATATCACACACACACACACACACACACACACACACACACACACACACACACACACACACACACACACACACACACACACACACCGGAGACACGCACCTCAGGTAGGTAGAACAATTAACATTTTCAATTTGTTATAGAGGTTTCCACACACCGGAATCGTGAGCCATAATTTTTCTCCCTCCAACCTCGCTGATTCGGAATACCTCGGCGCCGCTCGGAGCTCACAAACCTTTCCTTCACCGCTGTAATGTAGAAACGCGGCGTCCTAACAACATTCCCCAAACATTGCAAATACTTGTAGGTGGTTAGCGTATTGCCTTCATGGTTTCCGTGTGTTGCAGCCACGACCGCACGTTTCCTCCTTACTGCAAAGAGTACTGAGGGAAGCGGCGGTCTGGGGATAGAGGAAAGTGCCTTGGGTCATTGCTTTGAAATACTCTTCTTTGTACTACATGTCTTTCCTTATCTCCCTCCTACATGCCTTGCTTCCATGTATGTTCGAGTCTAAGAGCTAGAGTTAGTCTCCACTTTGCTGTAATGAGCCTTGCTGTAGGGAGTGTAGGCGGTAATGCCAAAATAGGAAAGTGCCTTGGGTCACTACTGTTGAAATACTCCTTTTATACTAATTATATTCCCGTTTCCCCCTATTTATTCACATCGCTCATGCCGTATCCTGCCTACCGACTGCCTTCCCCTAGCCACACAATTAGCGCAGGGCTGGGCGGAGCACAATCTGAAATGAGGCTGTGGTGGGCGAGGCTGAATGAGAATTAAACAGTGCCCGCCAGCTAGACACGTCTTTGCCGCCTCAACAGCACGACACGACTCCCAACAAACACATCATAAAAAACTCCAGTTCTCTCCAGAACGTGAGCGGGGCGAGTGTCGGCGAGTCCCGGGGCTGCGGGGGCGGACATCATTTGTTCTGCGCGGCGTGACTTTCACTCGTTGTTTGCCCCTCGCCGGTCACTGTGAGTCTGCCCGGTGGAAGTACCTATTAAACCAACAAACAAAATCATATATTGGTACAGAAAACCCTTTGACCAAGAAGTAATCCCAACAAAATAATTTACGTTTTGGGAATAAGTAAATAAGACTTGACCGACGATCAGCGCCTCCCACATGTTTCCAAAAAGTCTTGGTGATGGAAAAGAGTCTCTCCCGTCACTCCGTTTTAAAGCAGCAACAAGGATCGGCAGTCCGTTGGACCCAGGGAGGTTAACTCATAACACCGTTGACTCTAATCGGTGGGGTCAGCGTAGCAGCGACCCTTTTTTTACAGGTAGTAGTTTAGCCTTAGTGAAGTAAAATCGAATGTATTTTTGCAGTTTAATAGCCGCTTGTCGCAGTAAACATCTCTCTCTATCTCTGAGTGTAACATGAAGGGAAGGTTTCACGTTAAATCATGTCCAAATCTGAATAAGGCCAATCACGTAAACTTTACGATAATTACAAATATAAATATAGAGATGTCGGCAGATACCAGCCCCGATAAGGAACTCACGAATGCCCTTTCACAAAGTGCTCACGTTAATGCATTGCCGCAGTAACGGTAAGGCATAATTAAGTCATAACAAAGGGAGACGTATTATAAGTCCGAGACACCTTCACTATATATAAAAAGTGGCTAATAATCAGCAACACAAGGTGCGCCAGGTAGCCTCAATAAGCGCCATCACCTAAATCCTCGATATCGTGCCAGTTAATCTCGTCTAATTGCTACCAGATGGAGACGCGGTGATTTCAATGCCCGCATAAATAGAAATCCTGCCGCGGCAGCGAGGGGCGGCGGGACTCTGGGCTAATGCGATCGTGCCGAGTTGACTGAGATGCTGAAAGTAGGAGCCGCGCGTCCTTTGTCCTGCGCGGAAAGGCCACTAAAAGATGTGGCAAGACGGTGGGGAAGGAAACAAGAGAGCGGCGACGACGAGGAAGAGTGTTCCAGGGAGAAAATCTGCAATGGGTCAAGGAAGAGCGTTCATCACGGAGGACAAACTTTATCTAGCATGTTACTGAGCAGGTCATCGATATATTCCCTGAGGAACGCCAGACCGAGCACGACGCCTAAGAGGATTCGTTTCTCACAATATCTTGGCGGAAGCACAATGTTATCTCGGCGTGTCACGGTCCTTCTTATCTCCCATCGATGAAAGTGTCGTTACACACACGACAATATTAATGCCAACAGGTCACGTTGCTAAATTTTGCGCTCCGATATGGGAAAGTTTCTCCTTTTCTGGAACATCTTATTTACGATTAGAAACAGGAATAAAGGATGTATACATGACCAGGTAAGTCTTGACAATGCAATTCAGCAAAATAACAGCCGAAAAATCCTTAAGAGGTTTTCCTCTGTATCACTTGGAATTGAGTACACAAGGGACCCAGATATTTTATGCTGGTAGAAATAATTAATCTAGTCAAGCAAGGTCTGTAATCCAGTGTAATCACAGAAAACACCAACTAAGAGGCTCTGGGAACAAGGTGATCGTGATGGACTTTTAGTAAATACAAAGGAAAAAATCACGAGCACAAAATAAGGGAAAGGAAGAAGCTGGTATTCTCAAATTAGGTCGGTGTTCGCATAGATGCGCATCGCGGGCCGCGGCTAGCCGGGCCCGCCGAGATGGTATCAATTTGTTTAGGTGATCGCCGGCTCTCACGTGGGAAGGTTGTTGCTCGTGGCTCTTGTTCTTATCGGGAAACTGATATAATGTATGCGCGCTATTTAAGTAATGTCAGAGGTATCAAATTTAAAAATAAGAGGACACGCTCTCTCCTTTCAGAAAACTGATATATGTGTATCATGTATGCATAAATAGAGAAGAACAGTGACCCCCTTGTCTGGGCGTGGGGGCTGTAGCCTTGTTGCGTGCTCTGGGGTGGAGGGAAAAAGTGTCCCTCAGTCAGTTTCCTTGTGTCTCCTTCATGGCCAGTGTTTGTTGAAAGACAATGCATGTTTTGTTTACACCTGCAGAGATGTGGATAACGATAGAGGTGGTCCATAAGACCGATATATAGATAAGCATATAGACAGAGAGAGAGAGAGAGAGAGAGAGAGAGAGTGTTACAACCGCAACAACATTAACTTGTTTCTAAGGAAAAGGTCGACCCCTCTGAACGTTGTCACCTTCCTTGGTTCGTTACAGGATGGGCGGCCAGAGGTGCGCGAGTGTGTGAGGCGAAGGTATAGTTCTTCATCCAATAATGTGAGGTCTCCTCGTGCACGGGCCCAGACGCGTCACTCAGGCTACAGTATGAACTAGATAGGACGCTACGACATTCATGTATACTAATACTCAATGGCGACCAATACAAATAAGCAGAGTTAAATCACTGTAAATTTGAGTCACAAGAACGCTGCAGAAACATCATTGGATTCAGATTTATTCTAGTGCACTGCCGCCACTTTGATTGAGAACATACAGCACGAATAGACGAGTTTTTGAAGTTTCACCTCAGAATATTTACATTTTTTTTAAACCGTTGGGTACAGGAGACGCTAGGCAGGGAGCGCGTAGGTGGTCTGGCCAGCAGGTGCGGGGCCTCCAGAGCACTGCTTCACCTGTTATTCACCTGGCCGAGCAGCGAGCGGCTGATGCCTCCCATAGACAAGGCCGCCATTACAACAGACACACCCCCCGCCATCTCCGCTTGACAAACTGCGCGCTGTAAAAGCCACAACACAAGCCGAATGTCCAGTGGATAAATTACTAGCCGTATAATGTATACCGCGCTAAGTGGCCTCATCTCGCAAATTGTTCAGTTAATAGCTTTCACGCTAATCACCAGCTCAGTCAGGTCGCTCGTCTGCACCATCTCGAGGAGGACGCTTATGGCGCCCGGCTCACTTCTCTCCCCTGGCAGGGCGTGCATCACCGCGCCTCTCGTCCATCAAAGGCCCAAAAACAGTGCAGGCCAATGGATCCCTGCTTACCCCTGCATCCCTACCCCCCGTCATCTCTCTCTCTCTCTCTCTCTCTCTCTCTCTCTCTCTCTCTCTCTCTCTCTCTCTTCGTATTGTTTTTTCCCTCGGCAATTAGTCTACCAATGTTCATTAAGGAGAAGACATAAACAAACCACCACCTGGATCTCATTACCATCACTTCGCCAAATAATTCGCGTGTAATCATATGCTTGCCTACACCGCCGGTTTGACTAATTAAATGCCGGCACCGGGGACGATCAGGCGGGCGCAGGAGAAATTGCTTATCAAGGAGGTGCTGGGCGATGCGGTATTAGTGCATCAAAAAGTCAAATAGATTTTTTTCTTGTTTAATTTTCTTTTGTCCGGACGCCCCCCCGCTAAACACCCGCGTTGTAAGTGGCATCGTAAAGGCGAGGCTCGGGGCGGTTTAGCTGCAGGAGGTTCGTGGTGATACAACACTCCTCTTTCTGTGAGCGGAGGTCTGGGGCCTTGGGTTGGGTAGGCCACCTCCACCTCCTCCTCCTCCTCCTCCTCCTCCTCCTCCTCTTTTTTCTTCTCTTCTCACTCTTCACTCTCCTCCTCCTCCTCCTCTTTAACCTCTTACATCTCCCACTGTTCCTCCTCCTCTCCTTCCTGTATCTCCTTTTCTCCTTCTCTTCTTACATTTACCATTCTTCCTCCTCCTCTTCCCCTCCCTCCTCTTCTACTTCCTACCCCTCCTACTCCTTCTCCCCCTCCTTTTCTGGCAGCCTCCTTCAAATAATTACTCCATCCACAGAGGAGGGGCGGCTGGCTTTCCTCAACACAATGCCCTTGTTACGATCTCCTTGAGGAGCAACACATCTTAATAGACTTCTATTTTTCTTGGGCGTGATGTAGAAAAAATGCGGTTAATGTCGACCGGAGACAAATACAGATTTTAACGAATGTTTATTGACCTCAGGTTTCTCGAAAGACCTTAACTTTGCATAATACATATGGCGCCTCAACGTTCAGTCAATGCGTCCAAAATATTGCTCGTTGTGTAGGGAGAACACGTTCCCTCCTCATTACCTCAGAACCACTCTCCACCTCGGCCCTGTCCACGCTTCCCGCCTTTCCAAAACATACATTTTTGTCTCATTACCCGGAATAGAGCACTTCGAAATCCTGATTACTACTGGTCGCTGCGTTCCCTTCGTTCCCAGTCCTGGTTATGCACGCCAACCACATGCCCAGTCCTGCTGGCAGAGTGGGCGTGCGTCTCCGCCCACCCACTGATGGAGTTCAATATTCACGCCCTCTACCGCCCGCGCCCTGAGCGGTGCACACGTCTGCCGACGCTAGTCGAGGTTGGTGGTCCACCCGCACTACTGATGTATGAACTCATCACGACTAACGCTCCACAGGGCCCTCCGCTCCCTTGTTATTGGTCGTTGTTGTTATGCATCTGGTGTCTCGGGGCTATTCCTCATCAAGGCCCAATGGCGCCGCTTTTTTTCGCGTCACCTTCTTGGGGTTTGGAAGAAAAGCACCCTCAGTGTTTGCTGTTACCAATCTTTACCTTGTTTTGTCTCTACTCGTTAATCGAATTTCGGAAGGAATCAACCCTGCACAGTGCTTGATGGTGTACATCTAGAGGGTCGCAAGCCGTGTAAGTTGAGAAAGATTTGACTAACACGAGAAAGCCAGCGCGGTCATCATCTGCAGACAACGTGAGGTTTTGTCATGTTTTGTTGTGGCGGCTAATGACCCTCCCGCCTCCGCCAGAAGGGGAGGCGCGGCCCTACCGAGGAACACTTCAGGAGAGGATGTTGGATGTGAGGAGAGTTGTCGGGGAGAAGAATGAAATCAATTGAGAAAACAAGAATAGCACTTCCCTTGGGTGATAGTGAAACAACGTGCATACGTACATACATACATACCTGCAAGCACACACACACACACACGCAAACACACAAACACGCAAACATGCAAACACACACACACACAGACACATATACAGAAAAAGAGAGTGAAAGAAAGACATAGTGGGAGGTGTGTGTGTGTGTGTGTGTGTGTGTGTGTGTGTGTGTGTGTGTGTGTGTGTGTGTGTGTGTGTGTGTGTGTGTGTGTGTGTGTGTGTGTGCGCGCACGCGCGCGCGTAAGAAAATCATTTATACACATTTTAGTACACACGAACGCGGTGACGTCCTGCGGCCTTCAGGGGGGACGTCATCACTGTGGCTTTGCGAGTGTTGTGATGTGTGGCGGGGCGAGGGTTCGAAGTAGATGATGGGAGGTGCGTTTATGGAAGGACGTTATGAATGTCCGTAACTTTGTCATTGTGATGGAGGAAGCTTCATTGTCTTCCTGAAGGCTGGGGTTGTCTACCTGACTCGGGCGGAAGCCATCAGGACCCGCCTTGGAGTCTTCGCGGCGGGGGTGTGCTACATGCGGCATCATTAGCACACACCTGAATAATGCTGGGCTGACACCGGCGCTTTGCTCAACGACCAGCTGCAAATCGCGGGAAGTCTTGCCTCGGAACGTCTCACCCTCCTCCTTTCCTCTTCCTCTCATCCCTCTTTCCATCTCTCTCTCTCTCTCTCTCTCTCTCTCTCTCTCTCCCATCTTTCCTTTTCTCCCTCCCTCCCTCTCTCCCTCATTCATTCCTTACAAGATGTCTGCCTCTTCCTCTCCTCCTCCTTCCAGCACGTTACCTCTGTTTACTTTCTATTTAGCTTTCTGGAAAAATCCTTGAGAGGTGGACTGAATAAAACTAATTCGAAGGAACTGCTGTGTTTTCTGATCTTACTCGGATTCATTTTTCTCTTCGTCTTGTTTGTTTTCGATCCCTCTTGGAATAAGTAATATGCTTTGGTCACTGATCTGAGACTTCAAACAGTGATCATCGTTAATATGAGACGACAAAGGGAACGTTGTGTATCACCACTAATTCTAAACTCAAGTAGTTATATATAGTTTTTTTTCGGCGATTTCGTTTGTATGGGTACTAATCACTACTCCAAGCAATATAGCTATCACCCACAGTACCACAACTACCACCCGACACCATAACCATCGTAAAATACCATGATTATCACACAATAGCAACAACACCACACCACAGTTATAATACCATAATCACCACGACCACCATGTAACACCACAGTTATAGCACATCACAAGGGAAACCACAGCCATCGTACATCACCACCAACACAACTACTACAACACCATAACCGCCACACACCACCACAACCACAGCACACCACCCTCCATGCACCACTCGCCACAACGCCTTGCCCTGGCCTGCCGCAGTCTCCCGGTTCCCTGGGTTCTTAATCACCTCATATCCTGTGCACGCAGCGCGAGGTGAAGGTTAGGTAGTGTGCCGCCCGCTTGTTGTTGTTCCCCAGCCCGGTGACGTCTAAGTGATGGAGTGACATAACCGCGCATACACTCACACACTGCTTACCATTAAACAGAATAAATTAGCTTTTGTGGCCTTCATCTCATCAGCAATTACCCCTATTCCAATATGCAGCTTGATATTCAATACATTGTGTAGTGGAAGTTTGAAGTAAAATCAGTATTTCACTTAAAACGGATACCTAGTACACATGTTTAAAACAGGAGTAAAACGTTTTTTGTCAAATAAGCTTACACTAGAACCACCGAAGATAACTGAGAAAAAAATATATAACATTGCCATTTCAAGGACACCAGCTACCAAGTTTGGAAAAACTGCAACCCCTTCTGCAAAAATATTTCCCACAATTGTCTTTTAGATTCACTTTTACAAATTCCAATACGATTGGATTTTTTGTTAAACTTGAAGATAGATTACCCAGCCCCTTGTGCTCAGTTATTGTTTATTCGTTTGTTGTCCTGATTGACAAATCGGGTTTGTGGGTTCAACACACAGGAACCTGCAAATTACAGTACCTGAACACAAGGGTCTGTCATATGGAGCAGGTACACCGCTAATGGCCCCGGGATTTTCAGTAATTAGGAATCATTCGAGGGACAAGGGACACAAAATTAGGGAAAGTGATTTCAAAATCTTATTCAGAGTAAACCAGTCATCAGATCTGAGAATTGCAGAATAACTGTTCATCTTAAAAGACAAGCCGGAGCTTAACAACAATGAATCATCGCTCAAAATGAACACTTTGGGTTAGGGGAGTTCAGTATTTAGTCTTTCCGTATATTTATTTTCAATGGTGTAAGTTGTTTTTCATTATTGTTCTCTTAATTCAAGTCTCTCAATTTTGTAGATAGGTTCTAGGAGCTATATCATCATTTTAGTTTCAATTTTAGTTATAATTTTATTGTTCGTTCTGAAATTAAAACCATCGATTCAAGTTTCATCACCCACACAAGGTTCCGAAAGGACGTCCCCTTCAACCAATACATATATGTATATATATATATATATATATATATATATATATATATATATATATATATATATATATATATATATATATATATATATATATATATATATAAAAACATTCCTGCATTAATGTGTGTTAGCGGCCAGGCCTGACCTGCCTGCGCCGCCGAGGC